>NC_050453.1:40443841-40477502 GCF_903995425.1 Onychomys torridus
GTCTTGGGAGGGCCTAGGTAACAGCTGCACTGACCTGAGGGTGCAGCATGTCCTGTCTTGTGAATATAAACAGAAGCATTCATTTCTGCCAGCCCCGGGGCGGCTTTGTATGCCAGAGCCCAGGGTTTATCAGTCAAGCTTACACATGAATCAGTCTCCCCTCCTCCTCTCTCTCTTTCTCTCTCCCTCCCTTCCTCCCTCCCTCCTTTCCTCCCTCCCTCCCTTCCTCCCTCTCCCCTGTACCCCTTCCCCCTCCAAGAAGACAGTTTGGTCTGGGTTGCCCTCTGGGATTTTCCTCTCTGGTTTCTCTTTCTCTCACGCGATGTTCGCTGCCCAGGCGTTACATAACAGCCTGGACTGCAGGGAACACCTATACAAGAGGCCATGACAGGTTGACAATGAGCAGGCAGAGGCTGCCCTGAGAAAATGGAGTCATTCACGGGCTGTGTGAGAGGCGGCTCTGTTCCCAACTTGGCTCCCTGGTAAATGAAGTACGCTGTGGACAAAGAGGGAAACTTTACACTCTAGCAATTTTCCCACAGTGGCAGGCTCACAGAAAAACAAGGCACTGGTTGGCTTGGAGGAGAAAAGGCAACCATATCCATAAACTTTGCTTCCCTACCGCAAGTTGTTGTCCAGTGCCAAAACCACAGACTAAGCTCCCAGAGAGGGAGCAAGAGGGAGCGGCTGCTGCTGTCTGTTTTCATCGCTGTTTGCCGGGCTTGCCTTTCTGAATCATCATGTATTTGACCTCAGTGGTACCGCCCCACTTTGATGGGAGTTCTGTCAGTCAAGTTGGTTGGTCCGAGAGAAATCATGATGTCTTCCCCAAAGGCAGATGCTCTCCAGAATCCAGGAGCATCTTTCCAGACACACGCAGCTGGGGCAAGAACAGCCAGAGAATGTGGAAATGCCCTTTGCCCGAGTCTTCACACTGATGCTATAGATTTAGTGCAGGCTTCCCTTACAGACTGTGACATGCTTGGCATTTAATCAAACAGTTGCAGATGTCTTGTGGTGCATGTTTCATTTCAAACTAAATGCCTGGGGTTGGGGATTTAGCTCAGCTCAGCGGTAGAGTGCTTGCCTAGCAAGTGCAAGGCCCTGGGTTCGGTCCTCAGCTCTGGAAAAAAAAAATCAAACTAAATGCCATGCCAAGAAAATAACTAAATCATAACAAAGAATCTTCTATGCTAAAACCAACTTCCAAACACCAGCAAGGACTCATCTGTCTAGGGAGATGCACAGCTCTGGTCTAATGTCTCCACATGGAGAGACTTTGGAAGTCTACTCTAGAGCTACTGGGCCCATGGCATTATTACCACTGAGATGTCTACTTCAGTCCTTAGGTGCAGAATGGATGCTGATGAAGGTAAGTCACAATACAGTGACTATAAAGATTCCTCCTTACCCATCCTGGAACCTGTTTCCTACCCAGCACCAGGGGCATTCATGGCATGAACAGGGTAGAGAGTCAGGTGACATGAACTACTTCCTGAATGAGGCCTGGTGAGATGGCAGAGTGGGTAGAAGCACTTGTCACACGAGCCTGGGGACCTGAGTCCCATCCCCAAAATCTACATGAAGGCTGAAGGAGAGAACCATTTCACAAGTTCTACCCTAACCTCCACCTGCACACCATTGCAGATGCTTGCCCCTCCCCCACCATGTGCTTACACATTCTCTCTGTCTCTCTCTCTCTCTCTCTCTCTCTCTCTCTCTCTCTCTCTCTCCACACACACACACACACACACACACACACACACACACACACACACACTAATGATTTTGATATTTAAAATTACTTCTTAAACAATGACAGAGCACTGGTCTATTTCTCTAGCCTGAGAAAATGGGCCCATGTGACGCAGACCTGATCTGACAGCTCAGCCACATCCTGGGAGAGCCAATCCTCTGGGCATGAAGCCAACAGCACCAATAGATGCTCCATGCTGAAGGAAGTTGTTTAACCTCTAGAAGCCCGCTCGTGGGCTTGGATCCTAATTTTAAAGGTCACACTTGGTGTGACCTCGAAGAAGAAATCTTACTTGTGTGGACTCGATTGCATTCATTGTACAGATCATCAGGTTTAGAAAGGTGGGCAGGGGCAGGTAGGTGAAACACTGTCCTAGGAGAGTCGAAGGAAGCAGGCTGCATGGCAACTCCTTCCTAGAAGAGCCTCAGCCCAGAGAACCTGCTGAAACCACAGAGCACTCGAATGGGACGAAGGACAAGCGGGAATGTTTTGTCGTCATCATTTTGGTTTTGTGAGTACAGTTCTCGAGGACTCATGAAGACCATGAAGTATCTCAACATTTCATGCCCTGAAACCTGGAAATGCACACCCACATTCATCCACGGCACCCCTCCATCCACAAGGCTTCAGCTGTCCTCTTCAAAGAGAAGCCTTTGACCTGCTTCATCATGACTCAGCTACAAATATACAACCTGTACCAGATCCATGTCCTTCCCTGAGATGCTTCCACTTGAGGGTTTGAGTGAACAATGAGCCTGGCACAAGGGCACAGGATTATAAACCCATCATGTGAGAGGTAGGAGATCGTGCATTGGAAGCAAGCTGGTGCTCTATAGGGAGTTCGAGGCCAGCAACGGGCTGCACAGGGATTCACTATCTCAAAACACAAAGATTCTTGACTTGTAAGTGATAAGACACCTCATGAGATTGTCTGAGCACGCATCATCTTGTGGGAACTGTGCTAAACTTGGACACCAACAATGCTCACCACAGGAGAGAGAGAGGAATATTTGGGCTAATCAAGGCAAAGCTTTCTGAGGGAAGTAATGTCTGATTTCAGTCTTGAGAATGGATCAGTCAGATGAAACTGTGTGAGTTCTAGGCAGAAAGGATGGAGCATGAGAGGCGTGGCCAGCCATGAATACCCACATGCCTGACTATTGCACTAGGTCCACGCACCTGCAGTATTAGAACATGGGCTAAAAGGGGGGAAGGAGACAGGCAGTAGGGTGGTTCTCCATCGTGTTCCTGATTAGCCCTGAAACCCCATTTTTCTTCAGTGGAGATATCCGGGGCTCAAAACAGTCACTGGCATTTTAATCCCACAAGCTGAGTGGTACACCAGAAAAGACCTGGTAGTAATTCCTCCCAGGTTTTTGCGTCAGTCGTTTCTATAATTGCCTTGTTTTTCCAATTTGAAGAGAATTCCTCAAGCAATTAAGTTTGTGCTTATATAACTATTTTTCTGCTCCCTTCTGACCTTTGACACTGGTATTTGTTGAAACAGCTATTTTTTACTAAATTGACCTAGACACTCATTGACTAGCTCGTTGAGCAAGGCTGGTCAGAAGGGCCTTGGCTCCGAAGCCAATAGAAGCCACCACCACCCTCACTGCAGTATGCTTGGAACTTAGCAAAATGCTTCCTCACTGGAAGTCTATGAAGAAGATGCTAATGGCATTCCTATCTTGTAGATGGAAAAAAAATATATGGCTTTGAAAAAGTAACAGCTCAGAATGTCAGAACTAGGATCCAAGTGGTTTAATTCTAGAATCTCCACTCTTTGGCCATCTCATGCCACTGTGGTTACAAAATGTTTCTGAGGTAAAGTTGTACAAGAGCTGCTTTGCAACAAACAATCCAGATTTTAGACCCGAAAATATTTAATATTCCCTGGATATCCAGGGAAGTAGACAGCCATAAGTGTTCCAAAGGGGAAAGCTTAATTCAGCAAAGGTTTTCTATCTGCCGGGTAGAAGTCTGATTCATGATTCCTCTGAGAAATTAGGGTGCCTAGATATGACTCAGTAATAGGACATGGGCCTAGCATGTGAAAGGCCTTGGGGATACCCAAGACCACAGACCAAAAACGAAATCGGAATTTTAAGTCTATTTTCCCATAAAATCCCATTCTCTAAAGCATGGACTTCAGGTAACTATGATGCTATCGACAGGAAATGCCATCTTTGCCATTTTTATGTACATCTAAAGCTGTTAAAAAGAAATAAACTAATTAAAAATTCATCCTTCAAAGCCAAATGCATATCTCTAGATTCTTAGGCCCTTCCAGAAGTAATTGATTGACTATGCATAACACGATGGTTTAGGTTTAACTGAGCAGCAATGGTTAATGATTAAATGTGTAAGTTCCTAAGCTGTATAGTGGAACGTTTATATATCTCTAAATCAAGAGAGGGAGAGAGAGAGAGAGAGAGAGAGAGAGAGAGAGAGAGAGAGAGAGAGAGAGAGAGAGAGAGACTGTTGATTCCTTGTTCTTATGTTTTTATTTAATGTCCAACTCTCAAAAGTGGTTGAATTATAATCTTAATGTCTGAAGCTAAAGAAGGGGCTTCTAGAAGACTGTCATAAATTCAGACTAATAGTCCAGTCTTTCTACACCATTCATTCTCAGGCACACCAAAGTGTTCTATGCTGACGACTTCCCATCCTGACTCTCCCCAATGAGGACAGGGAAGTGTGATTTGAACAGTGTAGCTTTTCCCTTGTTATCTGCCTAGTCTCGCTTGCTCCTAGACACATTAGAGGGAACACGCTTCTTGAACTCCTTTCTTTAGGCAAAATTGCTCCACTGCATTTTCCTCTCCATGCCTCTCTCCAGGAGGAGTTCTAGGGTCCTGTTTTGGAGTCTGTATAGTCAAGCAGGAGGCCGGCACCCCTCCAACAGCAAAGAAAGAAAAAGGTACTCAGAACATCTCAGTCCCAGGGTCATGTCCAGACAACACTGGTCTTGTCTTTCAAATGTTAGTGTAGAACCCAGATCACTATGAGGCAGTTATCATCCTGGAAGGCAGCAGGAGCTGCATCTGCTCATCTTTTATTTCCCACCTGCAGGCCATCTTGAGGTGCAGTGGGGAGCAGCTTCCTTGAGAAGAGCAATAGGATCTGAGGTGGGGTCTCCAATTTAGAAGCAGCTATAGGAGGGTGGCTCCTCCACAGCATCTCAGTGTGCCATACAGCACTTGAATAAAGTTGTTCTTGGACAGCAGATAAGTGTGTCTTTCCATGCCTTGACACTTATAGGGTACCTCCATACACATCTGCTCTTATGTGGACTTAGGGATCTGTTAAATCTTCTATAGGTTAGGATCTAGAGAAAACAATTCTTTCTTTTGGCTTGTTCAAAATGCCTGGACTCTGGACATGATCTTTCTGGCCATCTTCCTAAGAGGAGCTTTCTGCCTCAGTTGTTAAATCTGGCCACTTTGGCCATGCATGAAGAATGAGAACGAATTGAACAGCTGTGTGGGTGTCTTGGTGAGAGCCCCTCACTTACTGTGTGAATGAGGAAGGTGAGGGCCAAGAATAGAGACTGAGCCTGAAGATACAAACTCCTTAATACTAGGATGTTCTCAGGGCAGTCTCTCCTACTCATCACCCTTTCCAGGATGGAACAAGTGAAGGGTGGATATGGTCAGACATTGGCCAGCATCAGAATGGGACTCCTTGGAAGCCCGTGTATTATAAAGTGATGTACAAGATAAAGGAAGACAGGATAGGCCAATTATGCAGCAAGGTTCACACTACAGCACAAGGTCATATGGCTTCCAATACAGTTTATCTCCCACTCCAAAATTCAAATCCCTATGCTTGAGATTTGAACACTCATGCTGGGCCAGTTCCAGTTGCAAAAAAGAGAGTAATAGACTCCTGTGTCAATTAGGTCTGAATGTCTAAGTCTTACATTGACATTATCAACACTAACGGGCCTGGGAGCTCATTTTAGTTGTAATAACAATGTTAATGGAAATGCTGAATTTAGGGGCTAAGAGGATGGCTTAACAGTTAACATTCTTGCCATGCAAGTGTGAGGATTGGAGTTTGGATTCCTAGAACCCACATAAATTCAGGGTGAGGCAGCCCAGCTGTAATTCCAGTGATGAGAAGTTGGAGACAGGGGGGTCTCTGGAGCAAGGTGGCTAGCCAGACAAGTGACATATGTGAGCTCTGGGTTCAACTGCAAGACCTTGTCACAGTGTAGAATGGAGCAAGATAGAGGAAGACATTGGACATCAACCTAGGGACTCCACACATAGGCAAAAACAAATACACACCTGCATGCATAAATACAAGCACATGAAGAATGTGGGCAGAGCTGGTGTTTGAAATTTCCAGTGTGCCTGCTTTGGGAATCTGCAGTGTTCCTAGCCTTGTGATGCAGAAAGACAAGTGTCCAGAAACCAGCACATCTAACCAAGTCATGGACATGCTGGAAGAAAGGCCCCTTTGAATCCGTTTAGGTGCCTTGGGCTGTGGGACATCTCTAGGATCCCTAAATAGAAATAAGTATTGGTTATCAGAGTGGCGCGGTCAGGCCCCTTTCCAGCCAGAAGGTCATCTGGGGTTCCAGGAGTTACTCGTTCAGGTCTGGTGTCTAAACAGCCGAAGTGAATTATTCACTTAGGAGGCTGAAAAACAACCATCTCCCCTGGATTGTGAAATGGAGTTTTCCAAAGTAAAATGTCTTAGTCACTTGGAATCTGTCCAAAGTCAACTCTTGGCCCTGACCCACCCCTGTGTCTGTGCTGGAAGAGAGCAGAGACAGGGAAACCCCAAAACAAATAGAAAAGTGGCTTGTCAGCCACAGGATGTGCAAGGCTCTCACGGGGCAGGTGCACTCCAGGTGAGGCAGGGTTTGGGGAAGCTTAGGTGATGAGCAGGTCACAGAAGGGCTGTCAACAAGCATCTGTTTGGTTCCAGGCCTGAGTGAGTCTGTGGCTTACATAACAGCTTGGCAGGCAGATGCAGCCAGGCGGAAGCGCACACGGTTTTCTAGCAGCCTATAATCATCTTTGATTTCTCTGTTTGCTCAGCAGCTTTCATGTGCTGGGGGAGGCAGCTGTTCAGAAGGGGGTAAGGCAGGATTCCAGCACAGTGCAATGCTCTGTCCCCTCTGGCAGAACAAACAGGCAAGGAATCAGCAACTGCCACACGGACTTGCGGGGGCCGGGGGGCTGTCCTGAGGCCTGGTCCAGGGCCTGAAGGTAGAGATTAGCCTGCAGGTGAGCAGGAGCTGCAGGAAGTGTGTATTGGGGAGGGGGTGTCCTGACACCTGACACTTTTGGCCATCTTGTCTTGGGGAACAGTGAGTGGTGTTCTCCTTTTCAATACAGAGATGTTCGATGTTCAATGTCATGTCCATCACAAGAGGCAGTTTGGGGAGGGGCTTTGTGGCTTACTAAACCATGTTTCCCTATATGTCTTCTACTCTATGCAGGCCCATCACACTGGATTCTGGGCATGGAGGGAGAAGAAATTCAGACCATGACAAGCTACTTGACTGAAAACACAAATTTGCATCTTTTCTTTATCCTAATTTGATTCTAGTTGACAAGCAGCTGGTTCCTGTTCAAATGACTCCTATTGTCCATTTGTCAGGGTTCTCACACTCAGATCTCACATGAACTCACTCCACTCGCCTGGATCTTGCAGACATGCTTAGAATAAAGTCCCTGCTCCATGCCAGCTGTACCCAGCTGAGATAGTGAGCCACTTACCTCCGTGAGTTAGTAGAGTCTAGGTAGTAACTATTGCAGAGGAAGGGGGTGATATGTCACTAGGAACTAGAAGGTCTTTGATCATTTGCTTATACATTCAACAATTTCCTACAGAGGGCTCACCTTGGATGTCAGCCTGGTGGTGGTGATTTTGTCAAGAATACAGTACTGGTCCTGGGGCTTCTAGTACCTGGTACTTAGCTCTGAAATTCTTCTATAGGTGCAAGGATTAATGAGTAATTGTGCATGTGAACTGTTGATCTTGGCAGTGTGGTGCTAATACCAAATACTCCCACACCCTCATCTATTTACTGACAGGACACACTTTGTTTTGCATGTGATTTGTGTGACCTTGTAATGTGCTCAGATGTTTCTGAATGTTCTGATATGTCCTGACTCCCCCACCTGAATCTCAACTCCTTGGCCATGCCACACCACATAGATGACCTCTCTGTATTTACCTTGGACCTCTGTGTCCTTGTTTGTCCTGTTCCCAGGCCTGTCATGCTCTTGATCTTGCCCCTCCACTTTGCTTCATTTCTGTTCTTCTGGCCAGCTCCTCACACCTTCCTGAGAGTCTTCCTGATCCTGCTAGGTGGGCCAGGGCCCTCACTCTTCTGTTCTCACTTTCTGTATGGATCTTTCATTAGTCTGAATTCATCACTATGCTCAAGTCCCTGGAGGCAGGGACTGGGATTTCATTTCTGTGTTCGCAGGGCCAAGCATGTAACAGGAACCTTCTACACTTAGAGAGAGAGAAAAAAAATATTGCCGTGCTTATAACTCAAAGCCTAGCTGAGGCCAGGACCTGTGGATTCTCACCTCCATCTTCCACACCCCTGCAGAGCCCAGACTGCTGGCCAAGGCTCCCACTAGATTTTTTTTTTCTTTTTATAGAGTCTAGCTTTCTATTGACATACCATGCTCTTTCTCCACTCTAGCTACTACTTATACTCTGTTTTCTCAATCTTTCACTGTTTGAATACATGGAAATTCTTCTGCATCTCAAACGAAAGCAGTGCCATCTGTTCATGACATGGAGATTCCAGAAGGCCTTAGAAAAGCAAGCAGGTTTTCCTGCAGAGCAGTGCAGACTCACCTCAATGGGCTTCTGCTTGGGAGGCAGATATGGCTAGGAATGGCCCAAGGGGTATATAGTCATCTGTGAATTTGTTTATAATCTTTGATTTCAGAAATTCTATCTCAGATTTATTTTGGTGAGCTCAACTTTCTACCCTTCTTCAATCACAACCGAGTACTCACAGAGTAGCCACAGTCTCTAGAAATTCATGGTTTAATTCATTATACCAAATACCCACCTACACTGTGCCTATAACACCTATTGACAGGCACTTGGAGCCATACAAATCACTAAGGAACAAAGTTCACCATGTACATCAGGCAGGGAGGCACTAAAGTACAAACCTCAGGAACCACAGGGAACCCAAGGCCGTGGCAAGAACAAATCCAAGACAATGCTTGTGAGTAAGTAAGGTGGGCACTTTATCTGCTTACATGCAAAAGCAGCTGGTGGCTGTGTGTGATTTGCCAGATGTGCTGTTTGGGTTTTGTCAACTTGGCATAAACCTAGATATATCTTAATTAAGAAAATGTTTCCATGGGAATCATCTGTGGGGTATTGTCTTGATTAATGATTGATGTGGGAGGGCCTAGCCCACTATGGATGGTGCCACCCCTGGGCAGGTGGTGTTGGATGATATAAGTAAGCAGGCTGAGCAAGCCAGGAGGAGCAAGCCAGCCAACAGCACTCCTCCAAGGCTACTCCCCCAGTTCTTACCTCCAGGTCTCTGCCCTAAGTTCCTGCCAAGACTTGCCTCAATGACGCTTACAAGCTGTAAAGTGAAATACACCGTTTCCTCCCAAAGTTGCCTTGGTTGTGTGTGTTGTTCCAGCAATAGAAACCCTAATGAAGACAAAAGGTGAAGTTCAGATGCCTCATAATGGCATTCTAGGCTCTCCATGATCCAGATCTTGGCTCCAAGGTGGCTCTCCTATGCTTCACTTATGTTCTAGCTGGGGGCACCCACTTGCTCTCCAGATGAATCACTCTCTTTTCCTCATGCTAGTTTCTTTCTCTGGGATGCCCAGTCCCAGGTAGACCTCTCCAAGATAGGCGGAGGTTTTTCAGGTGTGTATGTTTCCTGTCCTGAGTATACCCCTAATGCTTTCCACCAAGTGCTACCATCTCCCCACTAGACTGTGAGTTTCCTGCATACAAAGACTGGCTTTCCACTCAAGCAAAACACAAGGAACCTGTTACATAACCAATAAGCACTACACATTAAGGATGGTTCCAGAAATACTGTTGTAAGCAAGATAGTCTTTGTGTAGGATGTGAGAAAATCCTGGAAAATGAATTTTACAATACTTGATGGAGAAGAGAAACAGGATGTTCAAACTAAAATAATATACATGGACTTATTGCAAAGGGTTCAACAAACACCAAGAGTGAATCAGTTTTCTCTTTCTCTCTCTTTCTCCCGTGTGTGTGTGTGTGTGTGTGTGTGTGTGTGTGTGTGTGTGTGTGTGTATGTGTGTATGTGGTAGAGTGGAGGTCAGGGAATGTATGTGTCACAGCATGTGTCATAGCATGTGTGAGGAGGTCACAGGACAACTTAAGGGAACTGACGCTCTATTTTTACAAGGATTAAACGCAGGTAGGCAGGCTTTGCCGTAAGTACCTTACCCTCTAAGCCATCTCACTAGCCCAAATTTCACCAATACTTAACAACATTACTCATTTTCTGTATTCCACCACTTTCTTTTTTAAGTGTTTACTCAAGAATGTTCATGTAGGCTTTATTCATAATAGCTTCAAACTAGAAACAACCGATGTCCATCAACAAGATAATTGATAAGGAAATTATGAAATATTAAAATCATGGAATACTACTCAGCAATGACAAGGAAAAACTAATAATGCATACAATAACATAGATATCTCAAACATACTGAGTTTTTAAATGACAGATACTAAAATGTACATTCTAAGTTACCTTGTTTATGTAAAGTTCAAAGCCAGTTATGTACAGGGATGGCAGTCTAAGCAGCAATTGCCAATTGATGGAAAGGGGTCATGGGGGAATGTTCTGATCATGGAAGTATGACAGAAGTATCCTCTATCACAACACAGAAGTTGCTTACTCAGGATCATAAATTTGTTTGAATCGTTCGAGTTAGTAGATTATGTTCTGTGCATTTCAGTGGAAGGAAACATTAACAAACTTTTAAAAGTTCTTTTTTTTCTTATTACTATGTCCCTGAATTCACTTGAGTTGTAGTACCAAAGTAAAACACATTTATGAAAAACCTACAGCAAATATCATACTAGATGGTTGAAAATGGAAAATATCCCCCCTGTGGCCCAAACAAGGTGAGAACGCTCACCCCTTTCCTTCAGTTGATTACCAGTCAGCAAGCAGTCAAGGGACCAAAATAGCGGCTGACAGGGAAGGCAGAAGCAAGATTGTAGATGACATGACCGTCTATGTGGAAATGCCAAAGTCTTGATGCAAACTCTATTTGACACCAAGAGATGGATTTAATAAAGCTGCAAGATAAAGAAAATTTGTACACATGAATAATAACCTTTCTGGAAAATAAGGAATCAATAAATCAGCCCTGTTTATGACCACACAAGTGAAAGAAGCTAGGAGCCAATGTAATCAGCAGGTTTCCAGCATGAAAGACAGACTCCAAGAACCATAAGACGTTGCTCCAGAAGCTGAAGAAGGTGTACCTGAACAGATCACAGTGAATGACACTGTTATAAAACCCGTCTCAGTCCAGGCCATAGTCATTCAGGTGACCTTCAGACCAGTCTCCACAGGAAGAGGAAGATGAGCCCAGGTTTCAAATTCTCATGGAACTCCAACAAGATCTGAGACAGCCAACTCAAGCATGAACAGGACAAACATAATCGGAGGCATCCTGCTTTCTGATTTAAGATGGGATTTTGAAGTTGGGGTAATAGAACGCCATGGTACTGGGTGTACAGCAGGTCTGCAGGCCCAGGAAGCAGAAGCAACCCAAGCATGCCAGCAAAGGCACCAGGAGGAGGCAAGGTAGAAAGGAAAATTACTTTCATTCATGGTGTTGGAAAAACTAGATTTCTACATAAAAAAAAAAGAATGAAATTAGACTCTATACCACACACAAAACCAACTCAAATGGATCACAGAGCTAAGCATAAGAATCATAGAAGAAAATATTGGGGGAAAGTTCCTCGAGGCTGGGCTTGACAATGATACCTCTAGGTATCACATCAAAAGTTTGGGCCATGGGGTTGGGAATTTAGCTCAGTGGTAGAGCACTTGCCTAACAAGCGCAAGGCCCTGGGTTCAGTCCTCAGCTCCAGAAAAAAAAAAAAAAAAGTTTGGGCCATAAAAGTAAAAATAAATAAATGGAACTGCATCAGACTTAAAATAGTCTATACCAAGAGTGAAGCAACTAAGTAAAAATAATTTCCCCTGCGGAATGGGAAAAATGCAAACCAATCCATATATGTAATAAGGTATTAATATTCAACATATATAAACAATTCAGACAACTCAATAACAGAAAAAAAAAACAAAAAACTTGACTTAAAATTGAGCAAAGGTTTGGAGCAGTTTCCCTGAAGAAGACAGACATCCAAATGGACAAGACATATCTGAAAGCGTGTTCAGCATCAGTATCATCAGGGAAATGTGAATAAGATGGAGCTTTCTGGTAAGCTGAACTGTGACAAAGAGTAATGAGTGCTGGGTAGTGCGTATAGAAAGAAGACATCCCCTGTGTTGTTGATAAGAGGTAGACAGCATGAAGGGAAGGTATGGAAGTCCTCAAACAAATTAACATTAGAGAACTACCACAGCACACCTCAGTCTCTCTTGTGCATGTATAGATGCACACATCCATACATGTATGTATATATACTTCCATCTCCAGCATAAATGAAATCTTCACCTTGGAAAGATGGCTGCATTTCCACATTCACTGCAGCGTTTATTCACAACAGCCAAAATATGAAACAACCAGTCTCTTTCAATGCAAAAGGATGTTAAGAATTTATCATACCTAATTTCTACACATACACAATTATACATAGCAACACAGAGATATGATGCACCCTTAAAACAGGAGTCTTGCCATTTTCAATGACACAGATAAACCTGGAAGACATTATACTAAGTGAAATAAGCCATACAAGAAAGGGGAAATGCCACACGTTCTCCACGAAATATGTAGTCATTTAAAAAATGCTGAAATCACGTAGATTAAGAACAAGATGGTGGTTTCCAGGGCCAGTATAGGAGAGGGAGGGAAATAGAAGTAGGTCAGAGGTTTTAAAGTTTATAAGGTATCATATGCACAGAGTGAAAAAGAGAAACAGAGTTCTGAATAGAGTGAGGATTGCAGCTAATAATATTTGATTTAAGATGTAGGTTAAAAGAGTAGACTGTAGGTACTCTTGCCATACCCATACCCACACCCACACATACACCCCCCCACACACACACATGCATGTGTACACACACACACTCCACTAGCATGTATTCTTGTAGCTCAGCTTCTCATATACCACAAAAGGAATGACCTATACTTGTTTTCTTTGAAGTTATTGACCTGCTTCAAGGACTTGTCAATGCCAGGACTACATGAGTGCTCAAAACACTTAGCCAGGTGATTCAGATTGTGCTGGAATTTGGGTAGCGGTACTTTGAAACATTCCAGCAATATTTGTCTAGCCTAGTGATAAGTGCTTGATGATAAACCCTTGGCAAAGAGGTTGGAACTCAAGGCTCCTTTATCTCAGAATCCAAGCACCAGGAGCTGTAGCATGGCGTGCTCTGAAGGAGGTCTCCAGCCCAGGGCAGCTTTGTGCTGGAAATGGGATGTTGACTCCAGGTCAAAGGGCAGAAAGGCCTGCAGATGGAAGAGAAGGAGGGCTGGACACATCTATTGGTTTCTCACTTGTCACCCACTTACAAGTCTAGCACAGACTAGCCACATTGCTTTGTGGAAGAGAGGAACTGTAAGAAAGTCAAAATTGTCCCAAAGCAGCTCAGAAAGCTAATATGAAAATGGGCATTTTTCATACTTTAATTATTTTTAAATGAGCTTTGTCTTCTGATAGTTTCCTACATGTATATAATGCATCTGTTGTCCCCCCAACCCAGACTCTTTTTCCTCCTACTCCTTACACATTCTTCCTTACACATCTTTCTTCCTTAGTCATTACTTGTGGTTTGGTTTTGTATCCCACAAGGTTTAACTAAGCCATCTGTGTGGCTCTTGACTTAGAACTAAAGCCTGATGGGCTTACCAATCCAGTAGATACACAGCTAGATACCAGCCCTCCCCCTTTCCCCAAATCTGTTCATTGCTAATAGACCAGTGGTAAATGGTAACATCTGGGAGCCTCTTTCCCATCCACAGTTGACTGTTGGGTGGACTCAATGCCAGTAGGTCCGCACAACTGCTGTGAGGTCATGATTGCCACGTCTGTGTTGTACTTAGAAGATGGTATTTGGTAGCCCTTCTCCCTGTCTTCCAGTTCTTACATTCTTTCCAGCCCTCTTCCACAATGTTCCCTGAGCCTTAAGAAAATGGTACAAATGTCTTGTTTAGGGCTAAGCCTCAACTGTCCTTTATCGATAGAATTGTGTGCAGCTGGTAGTCTGCATTCAGCTTTATTCACTGAAAAGAAGGGGTTTTCTGATTAAGGCTGAGGATAGCCTTTCTCTGTGGGTGTGAACATATTTAGAAGGCTGTTTGATGATATGTCAGTTAAAGTAAACATTCATATTAGATATCCCTTCCCTTAAATCCAAAGACTTCTTCAGTTATGACTTTCAGACCAGATTTGCAGTACTAGGCAGAGATTCCCTCTTGTTGGAACAGGCCTCAAACCTACTCAGTGAGTAATTGGTTTTTCCCACTATGTTTGTGCCATTATTGTGCCAACAGCTATGTCTTGTCAGGTAGGGTGGTATCGTGGTTCATAGACTTCACAGCTGAGTGAGACTATAGATGGTTTTACCAATCTTTCTCCACCCTCTAGCAGCATGTGTACCCCCCTATCCAGTGCTATGAAGGCTAGCCAACAGGACCAGAGAGCTTCCAATTCAGTTCTAGCTTGATTTCACTATATCTTGCATCCACATGGCATCTTCTAAAATAGGATCTTAG
This sequence comes from Onychomys torridus, assembly GCF_903995425.1. Taxonomy (NCBI): domain Eukaryota; kingdom Metazoa; phylum Chordata; class Mammalia; order Rodentia; family Cricetidae; genus Onychomys; species Onychomys torridus. Next base: position 40,458,527 of record NC_050453.1, read on the forward strand.
CAATAGCTCTGGTGGGTTACCAAGAGGAATCGTGAAAGCCTGTATTATTTGGGGGCCCTTTGAGGCCTCCCTGACAACAGTTCCTATGGAGTTTACCCATATCTGGCATAGAAGTTGGTTCTTTTAGATTAGGACAATACAATTTATTCTATATTTGGTTTGTTGCTTGGTCAGATGCATGATTTAAGAAATCTGAGGATATATATATTTTTAATCCAAACACACTGTCATTGCCCATGTTTTACACACCAGCAGTAAATTGTCATTGCTGCACATATTTTAAAACCTTTGAAAACTGTGGGCTAAACAACCTGTGTCACTTAAGGGAGTTGTGGGCCCCTCATTTGAATACCAAGGAATAGTATAGAAACCAATCGCACTAATCTAACCTGAGCAACACAGGGAATGCCTCTGTTTGCATGTTTCCTGGGCAGCAGCTAAGAATCCCAGGGACTCTATTCTCTCCAAGTCTATTTCTTAGTGACTCAGAAGAAAGCCCAGAGGACCCAGAGGATGAATAAAGGTGTGAGCCAGGGAGCACAGGGCAGAACAGAAGCAATTCCTGGCTGAGCTCTACAGTTCTTCCTAGTGAAGGTCAATTCGGAAGGGGAAAAATAAATGTAAGAAGGGCACCTTGGCGAGGAGAGCCACTGTCTTCTTATACTGGGGCAAGTTTATAACTCCATTTTCTCCTCTTACCCCTTAGTAGTTAAATACCTGAATGTCTCATTTTCCCACCTGAAAAGGTCGTCCTTCAGTCATTCACATTATGGAAAATTTAAAACTCGTGGAAGAAGAAATAAGCCTTCCTGTTTATTCCTGACTAGCTACCCCTGGCTTCCCAGCAGGGCTCTAGAAGGCCAAGGCTATAAAAGGCAGCACCATCCCCATTTGCCAGGCCCGGGCTTAGGTAAGAAATGAGAGTTCTGGTGTTTGTCAGACAGTCCATGTTTGGGGGCTCATTCTCTATTGTCTTGTCTCCAGTAGACCTGGACACCAGATGGGAAGCAGAATGGGATACCTGGAGTGGGAAGTCAGCATCAGAAGCTGGAGGACACAGTAGCTCTGTTCCCTTGTTACTACTCAGGCTGTCTTCTGAGATGAAAGCTTTGGCTTACAGCTTCTTTATTAAAAAAAAAAAAAAAAAACCCTCAGCTTGAGACTGGAGAGATCAATTGCCCAGCAGCTAAGAGCACTTGCTTCTCTTGAAGAAGACCTGAGTTTAATTCCCAGCACCCATGTTGACTGACTCACAACCACCTCTAATTACAACTCCAATGGATCCAGCACCATCTTCTACCTCCTTGGGTATTGGCACATGTGGATAATATGCTCAGAAACACACATAAATAAAAATAATATAAATCTTTTTTTAAAGGCAAATAACCTGGTAACTGGTGATTCTTTGGAAAGCTCCTATATCCTAAAATTTGTCTTCAAACTGAAAGTTATTCATAGTCCCAAATTTGACTTCCTTTCTTAATCCTAACCACCATGGTTAGCTTGAGATCTTTTGAGAAGATAAGTCTATGGAAGAAAGTCTTGTAGTTGGCCAGGAGCTCTGTGTTTGAGCATTAACTCTGCTGACAATAGGCACATCTCCACAAAGAGACTCAGTCTCCTCACTTGTAAGATGAGACAGGTAATGCCGTCCAGTCTGCCTGCTGGGGTAGGGTGATTGTGGCTGGGAATACAGTGGATGAAGGTGAAGGCTGTACCACTGGCCCAGGTTGGATGTCCCTACTCAGAATCCACAGCGCTGTGCTCAGGCAGGGCTCTTACAGGTTATAACAAGCAGAGGGGTCACAGCAGAGGTGGTAATGTTTTCTCTCCCACTATTTCAATACCTGCTTCTTTGGAGTTTCAAGAAACAGCATCAACAGCTTCCCTTCTCGGCACTCACCTGTGCTTGTCCAGCCTGAGCTCATCCCATGGGACACACAGAGATGCCCCTTGGGAGAGTCTACAACAGCCAATGTCATTACTGATGACTTTGTTCTGCTCCACATCATGAAAACAACAATCAAAGAGTCTTCTTGTACTTGACGGAGAATTTTCTCAGCACCCAGGTCTTGGGAGTACGTGCTCCAGGAAGGGCTGGTTTGGCTCTGAAGGGCTTATTAGTTCACTAATTGGAATACTTGTGGCTCTTCCGGCCAAATGTCCAGAGATACATTAAAGCCTTAAAAGAATACAAGTAAACAAACAACAAAAACAAAAACAGAGTTTAACTATGCAGCCCAGGCTAGTCTTGAGCTCACAATGTACCCCAGACTGGCTGGCCTCTAGCTCACTCTGTATCCTAAGCTGGCTTGAACTGACGGCAATCCCCCTGCCTCAGCCTCCCAAATGGAGGATTACAAGTGTGTACCACGATGCCTGGCTCATTAAAGCCTTTTGGATAGTTGCTGGTGGCTCAGAGGGTAAGGCCTGCTGGTACAGCTGGCTTAAAACTGAAGGTCTGGAGCCTCCCTGACTCTGGCTCCTGGGACCATCACCTCCTTGTCCATTATCAACAGATTGGCATTTCCATGTGAACCAGCCAGGAAAAGAAGTATTTCTGGGCTTTATGAGCTTTTCGTTCTCTTCTTTTCTTTAAAAATTGGACCAGAAACTCCGGTTCTTTCAGCCTCTGTCTCCTCTCTGGAATCCTTCTGGTACACATTGCTGCTAATGGGACCCTGGGCCCTGCCAGCCTAAGGGAATAACAGGTCCATGGGGCATCGGTGGCCTAATGAGGAGCCCTGAATGGAAATGGGAATCTGCTCAGTTCTCTGTCAATTGTTCCTCTCCCCTGCTTCTTGGGTCCCCGAGTCCAACGCCAGCAGAAGGTGACCTGCCAAACTGATACCCCATGTAGCTCAGGGACGGGCACTCAGATGGCATCCAGAGCACACTCTCAATTCATTTCCTCTCGGTCCCACCTCTGCCAAGACACAACAAGTAGGATGGGAGCTGGGTGCACATGACTGGGCAGAATAAAGAATCTGAGTGGTGGCCAGCAGACGGTCATTCAGTTTTTTCAACTCCCAACCAGGCACTGGGAACATCTATCAGCATCTTCGGTGGAAAAAGAACAGGTACAGAGAAAACACGGGCCCCAAACCCATGAGACATGAGCAAGGCCCAGCCCTGGGCAGGTTGGTTCAGGAGCTCAAATAATGCTCTTCAGAGCCTCAGTGGCTTTACCTGTAAGGTGGAGGTGGCAACCTGTGTTACCTACTCCCTAAGCTTCTTGAAGGACTCTGTGGTACACTGCCTGGGAAGCATTTGTTACCTAGGGCCCCTCAATATGAAGTAGTACTAAAGGGTTAGGAGCCTTTTAAGAGAGCCTGAGAGATGGCTCACTGGTTACAGGTACATACACTCGTTGTTGTTTGTTTGTTTTGTTTTTTTCGAGACAGGGTTTCTCTGTGTAGCTTTGCACCTTTCCTGGAACTCACGGCTGTAGCCCAGGCTGGCCTCAAACTCACAAAGATCTGCCTGCTTCTGCCTCTTGAGTGCTGGGATTAAAGGTGTGCACCACCACTGCCTGGCTACAAACACTCTTGTAGAGTACCCAAATTCAGTTTCCAACACCCCTGTCCGGTAGCACACAACTATCTGAAACTCCAGTGGCAGGGGATCCTATGCCTTTTTCTTTTTCAGGTCTCCAAGGACACCTGCACTCACACGTGTACATACCCCACCCCCACATACACATAATTAAAAGTAAGAATAAATATTTTAAAATAAAAAGCTTTGGAAGTCAAATAAGCTAATAGCATCCAGATGTGGTGAGGCTAGTGCATAGGTGAGGCGGGCATGGGAATGGGGTACCTCCAAACCTGCAAGAGTCACCCCACAGTAAAAGACATAGCTCAGAGCAAAGTGAGTGAAGCAACTTCTCTGGGCTGGTAAAGAGCCGCTCAGCAAGGAGCCACCAGAATGAAAGCCAGAGAAGATGGGAGCACTGAGGAAACACTGGGCAGGGTTAAGTAGTCAGTGTGAAGATGACTCACTATGGCCCAACTCCCTTTAGATCATGCAGTTTGTGTCTGCCACACCATGCTCTCTTTGTGTCCTCATTTGCATGGAGATTCTGTACAGGGACAATTGTGTAGATCAGAGGATTGCAGTTTGCTTTTTAAAAGAGGATATTTGGCAGAGCATGGTACACACACCTTTAATCTCAGCACTGGGGAGGCAGAGGCAGGCAGATCTCTGAGTGGTCTATGGGTGAGTTTCAGGACAGCCAGGGCTACACAGAGAAATCCAGTCTCAAAATATAACAACCACCACCACAACAACAAAAGTACATTAAAAAAAAAAAAAAAAACTATAATGTTGGATGAATCAATCTTTGGTGTCTTTGATTCATATAAATAAGTTCCATCTGAGTCTAATTTGAGGTATTGATTACAATTTAGTTTCTAGACCTAAAAGGCTAAGAGGGTACCTAAACTACATATGGTGAGATTCCCAAGGCTATATTAATTCATGGCACCATTTCCAGGCATCCAGTTGGCAATCTATGAACTATTTCACTTCTAAATTGACAATAGCTTTGCCAGACTAAAATGGCTGGCCTGGGGCCTGGGGAGACGGTTCAGTCGGTATAGTGTTTGCTTTGAAAACACAAGGACCTGAGTCTGGTTCCAAGAACCCATTTAAAAAAAATCTCTTTCCAGAAAGCACTATGTAAACTGCAAACAGAGGAAAGCAACCAATAGTCCTACCCAGCTGTGATGCAGCAAAGCAAAAATAGCCCTAAAGGTTCAATAGTGACACTCATGTCTTGATGGTAACCAACGGTTGTCTAATGGGATGTAAGACTCACTCAGTGAGAGGAAAACCATGCCTCTTACTAAAAATCTAGCCAACTACCCAGGGTTAGTGAGGTCACAGATCTTAGAGGAGAGCCTGCTACCACCACTTTGCTAGATTGGTCTAATCCCAAACAGCATTGGGAAACTTACCTTTATTGTTTGGCTGGAAACTCCACTTTGAAACTCCACCTTGAAACTCCACCTCTGGCCCCTCCCCCTCTCCAAGCCCCACCCCCTCAGGATGATTGCCAAAAGTCCAGGCTCCTCCCCACCCCCCAAGCTCAAGACCATGCCTACAGGGTATTTAAGCCCAGGTCTCTAGACCAGCCACTGGCATTGGGGGTGGGGCTGGAAAGTCACCCAAAAGTGCTTGGTCCAATAAATCTGATATTTTAAATTCAGTTTAATCTGGCTTACTGGGTTGGCAGAGAAACCTACTATGGGGTACCCGAGAAACCTATCACTTATGATCATAGATAACTGTAGCTCTCACTCCTCATCAAAGAAACCTCTCTTTACAACAAATAGAGACACAACTGTTACAGGAAACCATAGCAGGTCATAACGCAGAGATCAATGGATCACACGGAGTCTAGTCCCAGTGAAGAGATCTACAACCCAACTCCTGCAACCAAGGTTTAGGAGAGGGAACAGAAATAGTATAAAGGGTAGAGGACCAGGAAATCTGATGTGAGAGTGTGTTGTAGGATATTATTTTAAGCTGTGTTACTTTTGTTTATGTTGCATTTGCTTGACTCTGCAAAGCTGTGTTACTGTGCCTGTGTAAAACACCTGATGGTCTAATAAAGAACTTAATGGCCAATAACGTGGCAAGAGAAAGGATGGGTGGGGCTGGCAGGCAGAGAGTATACGAGAAATATGTGAGAGAAAGGAAGGAGAAGGATCCAGAGAAGGAGGAGGACTTCAGGGGCAAGCCACCCAGCCACTCAGATACACAGCAAGCCACAAAGAGTAATATTTATAGAAGTAAGAGAACAGGAAAAGCCTAGAGGCATACTGTAGGATGGGTGTCTTTCTGTATGCTGTGGATATGTGTTACTCCCATTGGCTAATACAAAAAAAAGCTGCATTGGCAGGATGGACCCAGGTGGGAAAATCCAAGAGAGACAGTGAAGGACAGAGTAAGGGGAGACGCCAAACTGGCCATCCAAGGAGCAACATGTAACGGGACACAGGTAAAGCCACGGAACACATGGTGATACATAGATTAATAGTTATGGGCTGAGTTAAGTTGTAAGAGCTAGCTAACAAGAAGCCTGAGCCAATTTGCAATTAATATTAAGCCTCTGAGTGATTATTTTATAAGTGGCTGTGGGACCAGAGGAAAACGGGAGCAGGGCCTGATGGGACCAGAGAGACTTTGTGGCTACAGAGGCAAAAGATAGACAGGAGAATTTAAGGTTAAGAAAAGCTGGGAAGACAAACTAGTGGGAAGACAAACTGTGAACCAATGGCTGAAGAGCCCCCATGGAACTGGATCAGGCCCTCTGGATAAGTGAGACAATTGATTAGCTTGAACTGTTTGGGGGATTGCTGTGGATATTGCTCTGTATAAATAAAGTTCTGATTGGCCAGTGGCCAGGCAGGAAGTATAGGCAGGACAAGAGAAAAGAGAATTCTGGGAAGTAGAAGGCTGGAGAGAGACACCACCAGCCGCCGCCATGAAAAGCAACATGTAAAGACACTGGTAAGCCACAAGCCATGTGGCAAAGTATAGACTAACAGAAATGGGTTAATTTAAGATAGAAGAAGCAGATAACAAGAAGCCTGCCACGGCCATACAGTTTCTAAACAATGTAAGTTTCTGTGTGCTTTCTTGGTTGGGTCTGAGCGACTGTGGGACTGGCGGGTAAGAGAGATTTGTCCTGACTGTGGGCCAGGCAGGAAAACTCCAACTACAGGGGATTCCCAAGCAGTGGAGCCGGGATCTGTCCTTGATGCATGGGCTGGCTTTTTGGAGCCTGGGGCCTATGCTGGGACACTTTGCTCAGCCTTGGTATAGGGAGGAGGGGACTGGACCTGTCTCAGCTGAGTCTACCAGGCTGGGCTGACTCCCCAGGGCAGATCTTGCCTTGGAGAAGGTGGGAATAGGGAGTGGATTCGGGGGGAGGGCTGGGTGATGGGAGGAGGAAGGACAGGGGAATCTGTGGCTGATATGTGAAATTAAGTTAATTATAAAATAAAAATATTAAAAAAAAAACAACAAAATAAAGAAAAGAAACAAGCCAAGCTAAGGCTGGGTATTCATAATTAAGAATTAGCCTCCATATGTGTGTGTGTGTGTGTGTGTGTGTGTGTGTGTGTGTGTGTGTGTGTATGATTTATTTGGGGCTTGGATGGCAGGCCCCTGAAAAGAGCAGAAACAAACAACAAGAGTGTGCCTCCTAGAAATGACAAAGAACCTGCACCAATTATACCTCGACAACATGGCTGCCTGAACCAGACCTGAACAAGACTTGAAGGAGGATGTGTTATGGGATCCCACCCCTAGACAAAGAACTACAGGTGACTAGTGACTGCCAGGGGTGGGGGAATTGGAACCTCCCAGGGATGAGCCCCCTAATTGGCTATGCAATACAAAATAGTCAGCCCTGAAAGTATATACGTGCAAGCTACACTATAGCCACCAATGAGAAGGTTATATTTACATATCTATGCATATATATGTAACAAAAATAATCAAAAAGAGGCCATCAAATTGAGAGGGAATGAAGGGCAAGGGAGAGACTGGAAAAAATATAGGGAAATGGGGAAGTGATATAGTTATATTTTAATTTTAAAAATTCAATTAAAAAAAAAAAACAGAACAAAGCCAAACAACAGACAAAAAGAAGGAGGTGACTGTGCATGCTGGGGAATCCTCCCCGGGGAAGAGGAGAAAGGCTGGTCCCTGGTTCTCCCTATCCAGCCAGCCTAGCCCAATAGGGAAGTGCCAGCCTGGTGGCATTCACAAAGGGTGACACTCAAGATTGTCCTCTGGCCTCTAAATGTACACACACACACACACACACACACACACACACACACACACACACACATCTTCACACAGAGAAACAAAAAATTAAATAATAAGTTTAAAATAATAAAGATTTAAAGGTGGTCTTGATGAGGTTTAAAGCTGGGGGTGTGTGAAGGGAGAGAGATTTCACAAGGGCTTTACTGATGGACATAGATCCCAAGTGGAGATAAGACACAAAGGAAGCCAGGCATCAATGAAATCTTCAAACCAAGACCTAGAAGTTGGAGGGGGTAAGGAAGAGGGTGCTTGGGCTGGCCATAGTTGGCAAGGGTGGGGTTGGGGGTGGAGATGGGAGGGGTGGAGGGGGCAGAGTGGGTAGGGGGAGCATGAGTATAGTACAAGACATAAGGCACCTTGCCTCCCTCCTGTTCCCATGTGGCTGTCACTAATAAACACTGACATCTTCTTGTCGATGGCAACACCTTAGAATCCGTTCTCACCTCTGAACCCCACAGGAGTCACTCCGGAGAGTCAAGGGTACATGGCATGGCAGTCACCATACATCCATCACCTTGGATCTGACAACTAAGTGAAGAACTCACTCCTCAGTTAGCTGCTCACTGTACCTTCAGGCAAGTTCATTTAGACAAATCCTTGACTGGGGAGAGGGGCAGCTGTTGGCATCAAATATCCAATGGCAACCAGAGTAGAACCCCTATAATTAAGACATCCACAGGTGTGTTTGGTGACAGTAATTTCCTGTCTCCACTGCAGAGAAGAGGGTGAAAATGTTAATTCTGAACTAAGCAGAAGCTGGTAGTGAACTCAACTTACAAAGAAATGGTTACCTTTTTGAGACCTAGTTTTCTTTGTAAGTTTAAGACTCAGTAATAGTTTATGGCTCTGTCGGACCATGGTGACTTCTCCCACTGTCTCCATGCACATTTCCACTATACCCCACTGTCTCCATGCACATTTCCACTATATCCCACTGTCTCTGTCCATCCAAACTAGGCAGGAAGCTCTGGGTGTCTGCCATAGACTCTTGATGAGAAAAAATGTCCCCAGGCTTTTCTTTCTGTCTGAATTGCTGTGGTTTTTAGCATTTGTGATGAGAGATGTCATGCCAGGCACAGATAATTGCAGCAGAAAACTGGCTCCAACTGAAGCTACTCAGTATGGGAGAACTATGAGACACAGCGAGCCAGTACATGGGGAGAAAATCCAGGGGTGGAATTGTGGCAGTGTGACAATGGTCTCTGGATGAGAATGAAGGGTTCTCACAGAGGAGGAGGACCCCAAGTTCCTCTGCAGTGACCTGAATCAAACTTGAATGATATCAAACTGCTCCACTTGCTCCTAGGTCCAGGCTAGGCTTCCTGTGGGTCCCAGTTTGAAGCACTGGACTGGTCTACTGGGCTGATGCAGGGTAGCTGTGAAACTGCCATGCACTTGGCATATGGCCTTACCCCCCTGTGGATGCTGGCCATGAACTTCTATCAGTCAACGTCACCGGGGTGTTCTTACAGCCTGACAACCCTGACTAATCTGCCACTTGTTGAGAAATTGAGAGCAACCAGACATTTCAAAACCCTGCATGCAAACTGGAAACATAAGACACAAAACACATGCAAAATCTCAGACCTTGTCTAAGTTGGACATTTGAAAATGAAATAAAACCATGAGAAAGCTACAAATATTGAGATACTCAGAAAGAAACATTTATAAAAACACAATATTCCAAACAAAATTATGTGGTGTTTCACTAAGTGGAGGAAGGAACGAAGTACGTTAGGACAATATGAGCGTTAGGCATGCATTAATGTGTCCTCTGAAATGCCCCTTTACCAGTAACCCCCTTTCTACCTATCCCGGGACGTCTTGTTGAGACTCTTGATGCTGTACACCTATATCTTACAACTAGGATGTACGTCTGCTTCCTAAGATTCTAGTGTAAGCACTCTGATTGGCTCCACATACTAGAAAAAAATCAGTCGTCCTCTGTAACTATGTTCTTGCTGCTTCTTTGCCTAAAATCTCTTTGTATCCTCATTTCCTATGATGCCTCTTTTATAATCCTCCCTCAGGGGGATCAGAAGCCATTTCACCAGCCTTTGCCTCTCCCATCCATCCCCTCTGCCCTCTCTTCATGCAGAGCCAGTGGTCTATCTCACCCCTTGGCATAGGGCTCTCCCTCATTAGGCCAATACCTTCCATCTAAAGACTGGTACATGGAGCCGTTCCTGAACACCCTGGCCTTCGCTGACCTCTTCTCCAGGAACTCCACAGCGCTTAGCAGCTGTAGTTCACAAATCTAGTGCTATATAGAACCACTGCTTCTCTCCATGGGCCAATAGAGAGGAGAACTAGGCTACATAATAAACTACTTGATTTTGAGTATGCGAAAACTATGTTTTTGTTACCATTGAATAAATATCCAGCAAAGCTGAATTGGGGCTCCTGATTTACCAAAACAGAAATGAAAAGGATGTCATTTTAATCTCCAACAGTAGACAAAATCCAGTGAGGTGGTTTCTACCATCGAAAGGGTATTAATCTGGATGCAATGAACTATAAACAGGATTTCTAAGAAAAGTACACATGAAACTAAGTATGGTGGCTTGCACCTATGATCGTAGCACTTGAGAGGCTGAGGCAAGAAGATTGCTTCAAGTTTGAGGCCAACGTGGGTGACAGGCTACATTGCCATTAAGAAGCAAGAATTCCCAGGAGCCACACATTAAGAATCACTAGAAAAGCATACTGAGCTGGGATGCTGGCCTTTCCTGGACCTACCCCTCATTCGCTCCATGGCCCCAGTCATACCCATTAATCTCTCCAAACTTGGATGACCCCATCTGCAAATAATGTACATTAATTAGATTAGGGCTTTGGAGATTTCCTAGCACTGAAATTCTTGCTTCATTTGGCTTTTTTAAAACATAACATTTTTATTGATTATTTGAGAATTTCACATAATTCATCCTGATCACCCTTACTTCCTAATCCTCCCAAGCATGCCTCCCTACTCCAACCCACAAAAAAAAAAAAAAAAAGTCCAATTTGTGTTGCCCATATGGTCACTGGAGCATGGTCAAACTCCCGATGATCAGCCCTTAAAGAAAAGTGAGTCCTTCTCTACCCCACCCCCACCAGTTGACATCTTACTGTGGAGAGTTACACTTCAGTTTCCTTATCACAATGTCTAAGAGTTCTCTCCGACGGCTTCCTGATTGGATTGTTGAGAAAGGGTCTCTCTAGGTAGTCCTGGCTATCCTGGAACCCACTATGTAGACCATGCTGGCCTTGACTTTACAGAGCCCCACCTGCCCCTGCTTCTAGAGGGCTGAGATTTAAAGGGCTGGGTCTACAGCTTAAATCTGAATGTCTGTTATTTGGCTTTGGATAATTTCTCATTCAGTTAAAAGAAACACAGAGCTGTCTTAGAAAATGACAGAGGATGTAGTCTCCTTGAGAATGCTTCTGTCCTTCTGTCTGCAGTAGTTGGCCTCCTGTCCCATGAAAGAAGGGGCTTCCCTGGTCACACAGGGCAAGGCCTGACTTGAAGTCCACCCTGAGCATTAGTGGAATCGTGTTTCCAAACCGGGGCTCGCTACCGTCAACTTCACCATTTGACTGGCAGGTGTTTTGCCCTTCTGAAGCTGTTTCTTTTCAATTGGTTCACCTTGAAGTCGAACCCAATTGTGTTTTGCTACTTTGATTTCCAACAGGCTGTTGAGCAGTTCGACTCCTGGAGCCTGTCCTTTAGCTGTGGCTGGCTGCTTCTGTTCAAGTGAACCCTCCCAATCCCCCGCTAATCTCATCTGCAACTTCTCACCCTTCCTCTAGTGAAAGGTTTTCTATAGCTGTAACAAAACACTGGTGATCAAAAGGCAAGTTGGGGAGGAAAGGGTTTATTGGGCTTACACTTCCGCATTGCTGTTCATCCTTGAAGGAAGTCAGGACAGGAACTCAAACAGGGCAGGATCCCAGAGGCAGACACGATGCAGAGGCCATGGAGGGGTGCTGCTTACTGGCTTGCTCCCCTTGGCTTTCTCAGCCTGCTTTCTTTAGAACCTAGGACCACCAGCCCATTGATCACTAATTGAGAAAATGCCTTACAACTGGATCTCATGGAGGCATTTCCTCAGGTGAGGCTCCTTCCTCTCTGATGACTCTAGCTTGTGTCAAGTTGACACACAAAACCAGCCAGTACACACACTAAACCCCTCTCTGAACTGTGATGCCCACAGAAGGTTAATATTCCACAAGCATATCAGAAAATAGAGTGGCTGAAAGACTTGACTATCTCAATGGAATTTTGTGAGATTCAGAACATTTTTCTCTATTTTTCTGTTTAGAAATCGCATTGCTTTTCCATTGCTTCTGATAAAATATCACGACCAAAAGTGACTTACAGAAGGAGTTGGTTTTGGCTTCCAGTTCCAGAGGGTAAGAGTCCATCATCCCATAGGGAGGAGCCACAGCAGGGAAACATGGCTGAGTGCTCCCATCACCCTCGGCAAGCAGGAAGCACAGACAGCCAACTGGAAGTGAGGCTTTCAATTAAAGCTTATCCCCAGGGATGTACTTCCTCCACAATAACCTTCAAATAGTGCACCAACATGGAACCAAAGGCTCTGAAGGGCTCTCTCATCCAAACCACCACAGCATCCTTTAAACCCATTCTAATCACAATATCCTAGAGGGCATGACGTGTCTGCTCCTCAAGCTTATGAAGGCTGTCTCACAAGCCACCACCAGGCCAGCTTCTTATGAAGGTTGGTAAGCCATATGTGGGACACTGAGTGTGGACTTACACTGAGATGATCTTAATTCAAGTGTACCAGGTCCCCTGCTAATGTAGATTCTGTGACCCAAAGTTCTTAAACCCAAAGTCTGGGCTGAAAGTGGGTACTCTGGTACTCTGGTACCAGTACTGCTGTGGGCCAGGGATGCCTGCCACAGTAAACTCAGGGATGGGCAGCTTGGGCCTGGGCAAAGTGGCAGAAGAGTGTTTGGACTCCAAGGAGGCTCTATCCATGCATGATGCACCTTCCTCGTTTCTCAGACCTCTTCACTGAGTAAGCGATTTTCTTTATGAAAATAAAACTGAACAAAATAAATCAATGAAACATTCATAGGTAATGTGTCCAATATCAGCTAATGTTGGTGACTAGAAAACCCCACTCTGCTAACAATAAAGGCATGGGGCCCACAAAGACCTCTGTTTCCTCTACTCTGGGCCCTTTCTCACCCAAGATATCCTGACTTCCACGTTCCCTTCAGGGATGAGTCAGAATTCCTGGGTCTGCTGTTAGCACGCGTGTGTGTGTGTGTGTGTGTGTGTGTGTGTGTGTGTGTGTGTATAAATGCCTGGATTCTGGGATTTTTAAATGGGGGCCATCTCTTCATATACATGCCCCAGCATGGTGGTCATGTGTTGTGCAATATTAAAGATGCATTACTGTGGAATATTTGTTTAATGATGCAAAGATGTGTTGCATTTTTTTTCTTTTCAAGATAGGGTTTCTCTGTGTAGTTTTGGTGCCTGTCCTAGCTCTCACTCTTTAGACCAGGCTGGCCTCAAACTCACAGAGATCCCCCTGGCTCTGCCTCCTGAGTGCTGGGGTTAAAGGCGTACACCACTCAGCATGATGCATTCTTTTATGTTGCATTTGTTTGTTTAACTGTAAAGCTATGAACTCTGCCTGCCTAAAATGCCTGGTTGGTCTAATAAAGAGCTGAACAGCCAAGAGCTAGGCAGGAGAAGGAAATAGGCAGAGCTGGCATGCAGAGAGAATAAATAGGAGGAGAAATCTAGGCTCAGAAAAAGAGAGAGTGAGGAACGAGAAAATGAGAGGAGGACATCAGGGACCAGCCACACAGACACACAGCTAGCCACGGAGTAAGAAGGAAAGAAAGGTATATAGAATAAAGAAAGGTAAAGAGCCCAGAGGTAAAACATAGTTAAAGAAAAACAGGATAATTTAAGTTAGAAAAGCTGGCTAGAAACAAGCCAAGCTAAGGCCAGGCATTCATAAGAAAGAATGACTCTCCATATATTTATTTAAGAGCTGAGTGGTGGGCATCCAAAGAGTAAAAAAGAGAACCAACTACAGTTATGTGCTTCTATACCATGGTGAATGTGATGCCATGTTTTAAGAGACCTAAGTCTTCCCAAGTGAGACGGAAGGAAGCAGTATTTGGGTTGTCAGAATTCGTGCTTCCATGAATCCAGGGGGCTTTAGCCTCCAGGACAAAATAAGGATTCTCAAATCAGAACTCCTTTTACCTTCCTTGAACCCTGTGCTGGGAGTTTTCTTTCTCCTTGGAAATCCCAAGTCAAATCCTACATGTCTCAATCCTGTGCTCTACAACCTAGTCTTTAGCACCTTACAAGTGGACCCCTGAATACTGCTCTTGATATGTGGAGAGTTGGAGGGGGGAAAATAAAAGCCTTTATCTCTCAATAAACCTTGGCTTTTGAGGTAAATTCCTCCCCATGAACTCAGCAAAGGGCAGTTTGAAGCAGAAGACTAGCCACTGACCCTCATTTGGGTCCGTTTCCCCTCAGGCATTGGCACGCATCCCTGGAGCAGTTACAGGATTCCTTTGACAATTAAGAACAGGACTTGCAAATGTTTGGAAATGTATGTGACAGACTGGTTTTGAAGTAATGCTTGCTGGTCACTACCTGTATCAACTGTAGCTAAATCTATCTCAAATGTACAAAGATTTTAACATGACAAAGTTTATTTCTTTCCCTGTATTGGTATAGAAGTTGGCAGTCTAGGATCCATGGATAACACTAACATCTTTTTTCTAAGGTTTACTTGTTTATTTAAAGTTTTTTTTTCTTATTTTACATACCTCCCACTGTTTCCCCTCTCTCCCCTTCTCCCACTTCCCTCCCTTCCCCCTATTCCACCCTCACCCACTCCTCATAGGAGGTAAGGCCTCCCTTTGGTATTCAACAGAGGCTAGCATACCAACTTGGGGCGGGCCCAAGCCCCTACCCCCTACATCAAGGCTGAGTAGGGCATGGCACCATAGGGAATGGGCTCTAAAACAGCCAGCTCATGTCTGATTGCCAGGGGACTCACAAACAGATCAAGCCACACATCTGTCACCTTTATTCAAGAAGCTTAGAAGTGTGCAACATCCTTAGTCATCAGGGAAATGTAAATCAAAACAATTCTGAGATACCATACCTGCCAGAATGGCTAAGAACAAAAACACTGATGACTGCTTATGTTGGAGAGGATATGGAGCAAGGGGAACACTCCTCCTCCACTGCTGGTGGGAGCACAATCTTGCACAGACACTAACATCTTTTAATGTATGGGTCCCATCATAAAGTCCAGAGGAAGATAACCACTTTTCCACCATCTCGCAGTGAAATAGAAAATGTGCTGCAGAAATGTCTACCCAACTAATTCCTTCAAAGGCAAGACATGGAGTCTTCAGCCAGCTGGAAAACTGTTCAATTAAAATTCCCTTCCTACCATTGTTGAGGAAGCAGATAAATAAGTGTTCTGCCCCACAAACATGGTGGCTTCCCACCACCAAGCCACTCATAACTTTATAGTTAGGAACCCAAACAAGCATAAACTTTCGAGCTTTTTCTAAACTGTTCAAAAGCACAAATTTAGTAATTTTACTGAATTATCTACTCCCAATAATTCAATAGTCCAGAGACCACATGAAATACTGACAAGAAATATCACAAGGGACAAAGGGGTTGTTTTGGCTGACAGTTCAAGGGAACACAGCTCATTGTGGCGAGGAAAGGCAGGTAGCAGGAGAGTAGGGCATGGCCATGATGTCCATAGTCAAAACACAAAGATGACAGGGAGTGGAATTTAGCTAAGAAACTGCTTGAGACTGAGTGTTCAAACACATAAGCATAGCTGGGTGGTGGTGGCACAAGCCTTTATTCCCAGCACTCAGGAGGCAGAGGCAGGCGGATATCTGTGAGTTTGAGGCTGGCCTAGTCTACAAAGTGAGTTCCAGGACTGGCTCCAAAGCTACACAGAGAAACCCTGTCTCAGAAAACTAAACAAACAAACAAGCAAACAAAACCACATGAGCATATGGAGGGTGCTGCACATTTAAAGCACCAGATACCACATGTCACACAAGTTGAGTTGCTTCTTTCAAAACAAAAAAAGAAATCTGTAATTTAAGTGATTCAAGAATGTATATAGAACCTGAGTAATCTTCAGCCCATGAGAAATCCAATCTGTAATAATCTTCCAGGGAAAGCTCAGGCCAAGATTACTCCATCCGGAAGTTTAACCAAAAAGTCAGAGGATCAATAATTCCAACCTTATGCAAACTGTTTGGAAAACAGTGTCTAGACAGTCAACGATGCAGAGAAAAAATTCTCGGCAGGAACAGCATGTGCAGGACCCAAAAATAATGAATCTGGGCTCAGGGGATTTGTTGGATGAAGTCAGAAGATAAAGTTGAAAACTCAAAGAGAGGAAGCCAAGGAGTTCTTTCTGTCTTACCAATAATTAGGACCTAATCTACAAGGACCGTTAAGACCAGTGTTTTCTTATAGTGAGAGTTTGTGCTGCTGGACTGACCTATGAGGACATCTGGTTTTCATACATTTTATATACGTGTGTGTGTGTGTGTGTGTGTGTGTGTGTGTGAGAGGAGAGAGAGAGAGAGAGACAGAGACAGAGACGGAGACAGAGACAGAGAGACAGAGACAGAGAGACAGAGACAGGGAGAGACAGAGAGAGAATAAGCATCAATTTTTGCTAATGTCTTAGAAACCAGGAAGTTCCTACTACCTCCACAAGTGCCTTTAATTGTATTAACCACAGGGACTCATAACCTCATCCATCTCTGGATGAGCTGAATGCAAGCTGCCCCATCCACACTTGAACCAGGTATTATTAATTATGATAATAACAGCTAATGTTCAGTGAGCATTCTGCCAGATACTGTACTCAGCACCTGGCATGCATCACCTCAGTCAACCCTCACAGCAACTCTGTGAAGCTAATGCTATAATCCACCTGCTGTTTAATGCTGAGAAATAAGCCTGGAAGCGATTAGGTGGTGGCTTGCTCAATATCAGTGAGTTCCTAAGTGACAAAGACAGTTTCCAGCTCTCTGATTGTAGCACTTATGTTCTTGCCTACTATAGTGTCCTATCTTTGGCAGACAGCACTAATCAAGCACCTATGTTCTTGCCTACTATAGTGTCCTATCTTTGGCAGACAGCACTAATCAAGCACCTATGTTCTTGCCTACTATAGTGTCCTATCCTTGGCAGACAGCACTAATCAATCACTGTGTTAGCTTTCACATAGACAAGGAGAGGTCTTACAACTTCTTTTAGTACAGTACTCAGGAAGCCACTGTAGATGGATTGAGGAAATAGAACTAATGACCTCCCTTGTAGTGACATACTGTAGTGATGTCATCTTCGACAGTCTTGGACTCTGAGTCAGCACTCCAGGCTGTATAGGTGATGTCTAATGCTTCCTTACCATCACAGGTTACATTTACTTGAAGCCCATTTACTTCAAGTTTGTATGTTGTAAGACTCCCTAGTTTCCCTTCCCAGGCTGAGTCTCATCAATTTTGTTGGGACAGAAAAACTGCAAAAGATCCGAGTCATCCACAAGCTGTTGATAAAAATTTAGCATCTCTGGAGAGGGACTTTGAGGGGAAACTTGCAGGCTTTACTCCAGAAAGAAGCTATGGCTCTGTGCTATGTGCTCCAAATATCTGGATTTCTTGAATTAATGCAAAGCCAGAAGCATCGCTGAAGAAACATTGAGCTTATTTGGATTTTGGAAAGATGAATGCGTTCTGGGGGTATTTTCTACAGTACATTAAAGGCACCTCATCTTTCCATACAGAGGACATTCATAGCTAGAGCCCTTCCAGGCAGACTAGTCCACAGCCACCTTTTCTTTCATCCCCAAAG
Source organism: Onychomys torridus (assembly GCF_903995425.1). Lineage (NCBI taxonomy): Eukaryota > Metazoa > Chordata > Mammalia > Rodentia > Cricetidae > Onychomys > Onychomys torridus. The sequence continues at coordinate 40,476,270 of NC_050453.1, forward strand.
TCCACAGCAGTCCCCTTGTGTCACTAAGTGTTTACAAGTCATGAATGGTGTAGCGGTTTGGGGTAGGTTAAGAATAGAAAACGGTAAGTTCAGTGCTGAGATGAGGAAAGGAAACAGATAGGGCTCACCAGAGACTCACAGACAGGATGCTGCTGAGAAAACTCACCTGAAAGGGCAGCAGGTACTCAGGAGGCAGAGCCGAGGGCAACACAATTCTCTGTCTTAGCACCGGAGCAGCAAACAGGTGGAGAGAAAAAGCCAAGTCCAGAGCCTGGGAGGTTTGGGTACCACAAATATTGGAAGCTGAGCCAGCAAGGGTGAGAAGTACAGCTCTAAGATGTGAGGACTAGGTGCTGGCACCAAGACAGAATAATGGCAGGAGGTAAGCAGGGTGTTCTCCTAGCTGCTCAATGGGTATCTGTAGCCAGACATGGTGGCTTACCTATAATCCTAGCGCTTGGAAGGCTGAGACAAGAGGATCATAAGTTCAAGGCCAACCTCAGTCTTTAACATTGCTAAAAAGAAGGGGAGATAGTTCTCCTTACAGAAGGTGCTAATAAGAGAAAATCCAGCCTAGTTAGCTCCTGTGAAAACCCAGACACAGAGATAGACAATATGTGGGACTAGAGAGAGGCAAGGAGAGACTTAAGGAAAAGGTGGGCACTCAAGTTCTGCAGCTCTAGCTCCTCAGAAGAGCTGACAATGGAGCAGACCCTGAGAAACTGTGGATGCCCAGCATCCATGGTCCATCTCCCTCCTAAGACTGACTCTTCTGCTCCCACTGACTGCCGCCATTTTCTCTGATGTGTGGCCCATCTTTTCTAGGACAAACCTCAGCTCCCAGGCCTGTAAAGGAACCCATTTGTTGCCCCATCTCCTGGTCTATGCGTCCTAGGAGAGTTGATTTTGTTGAATTGCCCTGAGACTTACCAAGGTCACCCCTATCTATAGTACCGATCCATATAGATTCTACACTGAGCTGAAGTCTTAAAGCCAGACACCGTGTGTGTGTGTGTGTGTGTGTGTGTGTGTGTGTGTGTGTGTATGTTTCATTTCATCATGAGAGTTGGTCTTCTGCCAGTAGGTGGGCTCTAACCAAGGAAGACTATACCTGGGCTACTAGGGTGAGAAATGGTCTTTCCTTGAGGCCAAAATTCAAGTACCTCTGTAGTTAACTTGCCAATTTCTTTCCTCTGTGGTTCAGTTGCTTTTCATTCCTAGACCGCGATTTAT
>NC_050453.1:40477527-40509503 GCF_903995425.1 Onychomys torridus
CGCTGACCATCTACTCCACTGGGGAGTCAGTGCTCCACTGGGGAGTCAGTGCTCCTCTGGGGAGCCAGTGCTCCTCTGGGGAGCCAGTGCTCCTCTGGGAGCCAGTGCTCCTCTGGGGAGCCAGTGCTCCACTGGGGAGCCAGTGCTCCACTGGGGAGCTAGTGCTCCTCTGGGGAGCCAGTGCTCCTCTGGGGAGCCAGTGCTCTACTGGGGAGCCAGTGCTCCTCTGGGGAGTCAGTGCTCCACTGGGGAGCTAGTGCTCCTCTCGGGAGCCAGTGCTCTACTGGGGAGCCAGTGCTCCTCTGGGGAGTCAGTGCTCCACTGGGGAGCTAGTGCTCCTCTCGGGAGCCAGTGCTCCTCTGGGGAGCCAGTGCTCCTCTGGGGAGCCAGCTCTTTCCGTTGCTGTTTGGCTATCGGTGGGTTTCTGGGTGTGTGCGTGCTCTGGTCCCCTGTTTGTGAAACAGCTCCGAACAGCAGTCCTCTCAGTGCTGTTTCCGGCTGCTGAATGGGTCAGATGGGAGCACTTAGGTCAGGGCCCGGCACTCGGCTCTCTGAGTATTTGCTACAACAGGAATTGGTAGTCAGAGCATTAGAATGAAGGGCACTTGAGGGTTAAAAACTTTTACTACAGTAGAGTCAGAACAATAAAACAAAACAAAATAAAAACCTGTTTCTCCCCTGTAATACATTGATTACTAGACATTAATTCCTAATCCACATGATGAAAAGTGGCTCCTGCTAACAGATTCTCCTTTTAATAGGTCATCTCCAGAACCCGGTCCTGGAATGTGTGCAGACACCTGCTGACGTCTACCAAGTAAAGAAACACGGACTCATTATCTCACAATTGCATCTGGTTTACAAAAACAGAGATGCTGTTTTCTGTTTTCTAAGAACTGTATGTTCAAGGTGATTTGGAGGAGCTGCTTCTTCTGATGAGTTTGTAGCAATGTATTAGTGATGATGAGCAGCGGTTTTGGGTATTTGGGTTTAGTTAAATGCTTGAGTAATTAAAGGGCACATTTCTGGGTCACTAGGGTAGATGCCAGCTACCCCCTTCTCAGCATGAACTATTTGCTCTATGACATTAACTTATCTAATTCTGATAATAACACAGTAGCCTAGGTACTCTGTCTTCATCATGCTGAGAACAACTGAGACTCCACAGTCATGTGACTTATGATTATACTACTAATTATAGGCCCGAGATGTGTTCATCAATGCCTGGACCCTGCTTTCCAAGCTTCTCTGCTTAGGAATTACTAAGACCGTGCCTTAGCCCTTGCCAAGACCTGTGGGTTCCGAGCGGGGGACCAGGGTGGAATGCTCTGCCCTCTGAGAATTCTATTGGCTCAACCCTAGCTGGAAAACCAGAAGCTGGGCAAGGGAGTTTGGGACATGGGTGTGCATGTGGAGGGGTAGCCAAGGGCCCAGCACCTGGAAAGAAGCCAGGGCACATTCTCCCCTGTGCCCCCACCCTCAGGCCTGGAACAGCTCCCCGCCCTACTCCCTTCCTTCCTTCCTTCTGTCCCTCTTCCTATTCCTGGTGTTACCCCTCAGATGCAGGCATGGCCCTTCCTATCTCCTTTCTTATACCAGAAATCTCATCTACTACTAGGTCTATACAGTATATTAAAAGAAAAGAAAACAAAACAAAAAACTGAATTAGTACATACAGGTCACCAAGGCAAGCATGAATAAATGCTGGAAGTTTCTTTGACTACAAATTCTTTAGGCAAAGATTGTGTCTGAGTTGCCTCTTTCTCACTAGCACTTAGAGAATCTGTTATTCGATGTTTAGTAGGAATGATCATCAGGGAAGCAAACATTGATGAATAATGGTTGCGTTGGGTTCTTATTTACAGTCACAGTGTTCCAAGGCACTTAGAAATAAGTTTTACCAAACCCCAAATACTTTGCTGAATGTCTATGAATGACATCTCAGGTCCAGAGAAATCTTTGTATTCTATCTCACCCTTTTTTCAATTCTATGTCATTCTAGAAGCTCTCTGGTTTACTAGGGAAAGTTCTAGAGATGTAAGGTTGGCTGTAGGGAGCCATGGGGACAGAGACCGGAGGAAGACAAGTAAGAGATGCAGCAAAGAAGTAAGGCTGAGCAAACGTGTGCATGTCTGCCAGGAGGCTAGGATGGGCAGTGAGGTCTATGTCATGGGGCTGTGGCTTCAGTGAGGGCTCCAGAAGCCAGAGATTTGTGTTGAAGAGTGTAATTACTCAAACTTCTTTCTGGGTCTGTTTAAGTCTTTATGGCTTTTGAATTTGTTGTTGTTTTTCTTTTCAAAACAATTGAAAAGCTATGCCTGCTCAAGGGAAGCTTCTGAGGGACCAGGGTTTGGAGAGACAGTAGTAAAAAAGAGGGAGTCTGTATTGGATAAGAGCACCTTGGGGGTGGGGGGAGAGAAGGAGGTCTCTGTGAAGGTGTTCCCAAAGGCCCAGGGTCAGAAGGCTTTATGAGAAACTTATAATTCAGTTCTCAGAATTATTAATTCACAGAATTAATTCAGTTCTTAGAAATGGATTCACAGAAGCCCTGGGCAAATCTTAAAGAGCCGCAACCTCACACTGCTCTGGAGAGTCTTAGTGGTCCTATGCAGCAAATGTCCTCAGAGGACCTCTGACAGATGACAAAGCACTCTGTGATGGGAAAGGGCTCCCACCCCAGCTCTGCTGAGTCACCTCATGTGATGGTTAATCTGGATTGTCAACTGGACTGGATGGAGATGGAAATTAGTCAAGCACACAGCTTAGGTATGCCCACGAGTGTGTTTCAAAAGAGGATTACATAAAGGGAGATGTACCCTGAATGTGGGCAGCACCAACCGGCATGTTGGGGACTTAAATGGAGTAAGAGGGGAAGGAAGCCACCAACCAGCACAGGCATACTCTCTCTGTGTCCTGGCCTCCACATGAGCTGCTCTACAGGCTTTCTCCACCATGATGAACTTAAATCACGGTGGAGGCAAAATAAATCATTTCCCTGTCGTTGTGTTCACTATTTTTATCCTAGCAATAAGAACGGTACTTGTTGGTTCCAGAGAAAGGAGGTTGTTGCAGTGACTATCTTACCATGTGGTCAAAAACAGTGGTTTGGGGGAGGATTTAGAAAACCTCCAAAGTGCAGGCTGGAGATGATGGCCTGGAATAGTTGAAGCAAAGCTTCAACTCTGGTGAGAGCTCAGAACACCAGAATGCAGACAATAGTGTGGACAGTGAAGACTGCTCAGGACATTTCAGATGGGAATGAAAACTCTTGGAAATTCGACAAGTGAATGTTTGTGTTACAGTGGGGCAAAGAACTTATCTATATTCTGTCCTTGCTCTGAGACTAGACTTGCGCTGAGTTTAAAGATAAAGAGCTAATGAACTCGCCAAAGGAAACTTCACAAACACACAGTGTTTAGCAGTGGCATTGGCATGGCTAGCCACCTCTAGCCTGCATTATACTGGAAACTGAGCAAGAAGAATAGCTTTTAAAGAATAAAAGCTTGTATAAGGTTAGGGACAAAGGAAACGTGGTTACTGTTTTTAAAAAGAACCAGAAAACATACACATACAAGTAACGTACAGACTGAGCATGTTGTAGTGACATACTTAGTATTTAGGAATATGTATGTATGTAACCATACTTGAGGAAAATGAGGGTATGCATTTGACAGAGAGCACAGAGGGGTATACAGGATGGTTTAGTAACAGCTACACCCTGGTTAACCTGTTCAATCTCTGCTCACCACATTTCTTCGCCGATCCTTAGCAACGCTCCTTGTATCCAAGCCTTGCTTAAAGAATTGGCTACAGTATCCAGCCTCAGTATTCCCAAGGACTGCAGTTTGGGCCATCCACTACTGAGAACAACTCAGTAAGAACAGCTCCTTTATTTTCCTTGTCTTCTAACAGCTGTGACTTCTCACGCTTTTCCCACTAAGCTTCAATGTGCGCCTTTTGCCTACGCCAGTTGCCTAAGCCATCTCCCTATTATTTCAGTCTCATTCAATATCTCATGTACTCAGGCCATGTTGTTTCAGCCTGCCCCTGGGACTCATAGCTAATTCAGGGACTCACCCTCAAGCTCCTCCAAGCCTCAACACAGCGCTGGGGACAGAACAGAATTAGTCTTGCGTGGGTTTCTGATTTAAACACTTCAAATCTTTAGATACTTAAGATCAAATATTCTCGTGATCCAGGCTATTCTATGCTATAAGGACAAGGTGGCAGCCCTTAAGCATGTTGTTAAGGATGATACAGACAGCATCCACATCTGGTATGAAAGCAGGCTCTGACATATTTACTTACTCTGTCAAAACCTAAATTTAGATGAAAGGATTGGGCCCAGAGTCTGCTCAGCAATGGCAGTAGCGATAGCAGCCAACATCCTCTCTATACCCCTGACACAATAGTGAGGCACTTCTCAGGCATTTCTGTACTTACTGTTTATCATGGTTGTTCTCACAATAGAACAGATGTCACATCACCACTTTCCGCATGAAACTGGGTCTTAGATAAAGTAATTTGTTGCTAAGTCATGAATCTAATGGGCTTTGGAACAAGACATGGACCTATATCTGAAAGGAGCTCAAATCTAAACTTTCAGTCAATTATGTTATGAACCTAAAGCATTTTCTGTGAGAATTAGCCTCTGTTAGGCACCCTATTATGGTTAGGCTCCCCAAACACTCCTTGGTTCTTTTAACCTAACAGCCTGGTCTTTAAGTTAATGAGGTGTCCCTGGAATCTGAGTGTTCTGCTTACATAAAATCTTAAATACATAATTTATTGTATTGTGTTTATTTTCTTTTTTACTTTGGAATTTACAGAATAATTGCAACATTTCTGCCTTCCCTTTCCACTCTCCAAGCCTTCCCATATTCCCCTCCCTGCTGTCCTTCAAATCCATGGCCTCTGTTCTCATTAATTAGCTATCCCCATAAAGTCTTGCCATCATGGCTGCCCAGATGTGAGCTGGACAAGAACACCACCAATGGACATGCCTAAGTGAACAGGGCCTCAGCCCTACACAAAGCACTAGAGGCCACTAAGGAAGCCTGGGAGTGGGAGAGACGATCCTCTACAGGGAAGAGGACACCAACTGGTTGTCCAGTGTCAAATGGACAGTCCTGAAAGCATACATACAAATAACATTATATTATATTATTGTTAGAGTGGCATGTACTATTTCTTTCCTCTTGTTTAAGCTATTGTTACTGTCATTGATCAGTAAATAAAATCCTTAGGTTTAATACAGGATTAGTAAATTTTGACTTGCCCCCTTCCTCCCTGACCCCATACCTTTTTCTTTTGGGCCACCAACCAGCTCCTAAATCATGACATGGAGACGTGTTATTACTTATGAAAGCTTGACCTAGCTTAGGCTCATTTCTGGCTAGCTTTTTTCTTTAACTTAAACCAACCTGTTTCTCTTTATCTACCTTTTGCCTTGGGGAGTTTTACCTTTCCTTCTGTATGTCCTGCTTTCACTGCTTCTGTGTCTGGCTGGCTGGCAGCTGCCTGGCTTCTTGCTCTGGACATGTCCTTCTCTTTCTCCTCCTTCTCTTCTTTCTTCTTCTCTTCCTTCTCTCCTATTTATTCTCCTGCCCAGCAGCCCCACCTATCCCTCTCCTGACTAGTCATACAGTGTGGTGGTATTGTGTTCCCCAAAATTGTGCACTCTAATAAACTTATCTGGGGTCAGAGACAGAACAGCCACAATATTAAATATAGAGGATAGGCAGTGGTAGCACACGCCTTTAATCCTAGCATTCCAGAGGCAGAAATCGATCTGTTCAAGGATACAGCCAAGGTGACTCACACCTTTAATTCCAGGAAGTGATGGTAGAAAGTAGAAAGGTATATAAGGCGTAAAGACCAGAAACTGGAAGCATTTGGCTGGTTAAGCTTTTAGGCTTTGAGCAGCACAGTTCAGCTGAGGCCCATTCAGATGAGGACACAGAGGCTTCCAGTCTGAGGAAACAGGATCAGCTGAGGAACTGACGAGATGAGGTAGCTGTGGCTTGTTCTGTTTCTCTGATCTTCCAGCATTCACCCCAATACCTAGACTCAGGTTTGATTTTATTGATAAGACCTTCTAAGGTTCCTGCTACAATTCAGCTTTTTATTAGACCAAGCAGGTGCCTTAGGCAGGCAAGAGGAAATAAATACAACACAACTTTACATAATTAAACACACATTAACAATTAAACAAATGCAGCATAACCAAATGTAACATATCTTTACACAGTTAAAGTAATATTCCACAGGACACTCCCTGTATCAGCCATGGTTTCCCACCACCCTGTAGATAAACATGCTCTTCCCTTTCCTTTGCTAATTCCTCATCACTTCCTAGTTGAAACCTGTACTTTATGGCTGGCACAAAGCCCATCCCTTCTTGAAATCTTACTTGGGTTGAAGTGATTTCATTCCCATGTGAAATAATGCCATCAGACTCTGCACTGGTGGCCTTCATGTGGTACATACCTCTGTTGGATTTTCACTGTAGTGTGTGTGTGTGTGTGTGTGTGTGTGATATGTGTGTTTATATAAGTATATATGTGACATAGATAGATAGATAGATAGATAGATAGATAGATAGATAGATAGACAGACATTGGTATTTTGCCTGCATGTATGTCTGTGTGAGGGTGCTGGACTCCCCTGGAACTAGAGTTACAAAGAGTTGTGAGCTACCATGTGGTTGCTGGGGAATTGAACCTGGGTCCTCTGGAAGAGCATCCAGTGCTCTTAACTGCTGAGCCATCTCTCCAGCCCCCTCTCTGCACTATTTTATATTGCCTCTAGATTAGACCTACGTGAAAGAGAGTCTATGCGGGTTTCCCAGGGGCTGGCATTCCACTAGGCGTTATGTATTGATGAGTGAAAATATGCATAATAATGGTTATTGACTTTTCCTGGAACATTTTCATTTCTATGTCAGAAACTCTCTAGTTGCCTTGAGAGTCCAAGTGACAGGTGCTGGGGGACAATTCAATGCATAAAGTACTTGCTACACAAGCATGACCTCTGCCACATTTGGGATTTCCAGGACTCACATAGAAAGCTGGGCATGGCCATACATGCCTGTAAGCCCAGTACTGTAAGTGGCAGGGACCAGAGGATGGGTAGGACTTGCTGGTTAGCCACATCTGAAAAGGTGCAAGCTCCAGGTTTAGTGAGAGATCGTGTCTCAAGGGGGATATGGTGGAGAGTTTCAGAGTAGGACACTTAACATCCTCCTCTGACCTCATAGCACCTAGGTTAGTGCATGCACCAAGCATGTTTGCCCCCCCACATGTGTACATGCTGCATGCACACACATACATACACACAGGCACACTCACAGGTACACAGACATATGCACACCCATGTGTATTTGTGCATACTCATGAACACAAGATACATGCATGTACACACACACATATACACACATGCATGAATCCAAGTGGTAAGTTTATATAAGGCAAGGAAATTTTTTATTCTTTATAATCTAACAACCATTTGGACAATCCAGCACTCAATTTGACTCTCAAACTTGAAGCAGCACATTGAGGTCTTCTGAGAAAATATGAATCCTCCCTAGAATCACAACAGATCTCTGCACTGGTCATCCTGAATCAGTGTGTCATCTGCCCTCACAATTGTATGACTCTGCTTAAGTATAAGGTGAAAACTATTCTCTTGCATTCAGCAGGAAGACTGCACTGGGCACTCTTTCATGTAATAGATCTTAGAGACATGCCATCATTCCTTACATGGACAATTACTACCAACAAACCCTCAGACAGGGCAAAAGAAAATGAACCTTTCATCTCCTCTAATATCTAAAGTTTGCTCTCAAGTTGACCTGAATTTCTGACCCACGACTGCAAAGCCAGATTGCAAACCATTACAGAGTTTGTAATGAGTATCGGGTAGATTCTTTCATGCCACACACACACACACTCCGGGAATGTTCTAACATTATTCCAGGCATACTCTGCACTCACATGCAGCTGGAGTACAGAAAAGTGAAAGGCACAGCCATAGGAAGTTGCAAGGTATCCAAAATTACTCTGTTTAGAAAGACCTGAGGAGAGAAGACCAGGAAATCAGGATGAGCTAGGAATTACTGCTTCATCATACTGTAGGGCTGTCTAGGGATGTGTACTCTTTCCTCAAGAACACAGAGCCTGCAAAGTAAAGGCTTTGGCTCATTTCAGTCTCTGCTGTTTTCCTATCACATTGGAGACATTTTCTGTGTGGTGCAGCTCAGGACGCAGCAATAACAGAAAGCACAGGGAGATGTGCAAAAGAACTGTCTAAGAGATGGACATCTGCTGGGCTGAGTCAGTACTCTGGAGATGGTCCTTGCTATCTGTATCCCTCAGCAAGCCCATGGAAGATTTTACCAGGAACTCCAGGGTCAGCAATTTTGAAGAATAAACAATGGAAGTAATGTCTTAGTCACTGTTCTGTTTCTGTGAAGAGACACCGTGACCACAGCAATTCATAAAATGAAATAATTTAATTGGGGGCTTGCTTAGAGTTTCCAAGGATCAGCCTGTCGTCATGGTGAGAGCATGGTGGCATGCATGACACTGAAGCAGAAGCTGAGAACTCCATCCTGGTCCTCATGGGCTTTTGAAGCCTCAAAGCCCACCCTCAGTGACACCCTTCCTCCAACAAAGCCACGCCTCTTAGTCCTTGTAATCCTTTCCAACAGGTCCACTTCCTTATGACCAAGCATTCAGATACATGACAAGCATTCGGGTGTGGGGACCATTCTCTTCCACATCACCACAAGTAGTAAAAGAAGACCGTGAGCATCAAGGCCTGGAGGAGAAGAACAGTGTCTACTGTCTGGAAGACAGAGTGCCAACACAGGCCCTGGACACCTCCTGCTTGTTACTGCACCATCTCACCCTAATCTAAGTGTTCAGATGGAACCCTTGTGGCCTTGTGGCATGGGAATACCAGCATTCTTACCCAGGCAGGTGTAAGCTTTGCAAGAGGCAATTTTAGCTTTCAGAGCCATGTTTTGGAAACCTTCTGAATTCATTCAGCAAAGCTCAATGCATTGCTTTCCACTGCCCAAGAGGAACAGAATACCAGGCACGTATATAAGCAGATATTCTCTAATAGTCACATTTCAAAAACTGAGCAGAAATGGACAAAAGTAATACAGTCTAACCTAATTCACATGGAAAACTTTTTCAGTGTGTAGTTTATACAAAATTATCCTCTCTCTCTCTCTCTCTCTCTCTCTCTCTCTCTCTCTCTCTCTCTCTCTCTCAGGGTTCCCTAAACTTCCCAGTTAGAAGGACATAAGCAAGATTGGCTACTGTTGGCTTGGATAGCATTGATTGAAAGACAAGCAGATATGGGATTAGAGGATTGAGGGAGGAATAAATAACAACCGAGAAGACAACTGGAGGTGCCACAGCAAAGGGAAAGACAGGCAGGACTAAAACAAGGGTTTGGGGCAACATAGAACATCCCCAAGTATCAGGACACCAGGCAAGGCAGAATGGAAGTGATACCCAGCCCCACCCCAAGTGTTCTGGGACAGCTTTAAAAGTCTAACACACACAGCCTGCTCAGAGTTCATGTTAGATCTTTAACTAAATGAGCAACTGTTATTTGCCAGTTTTACCTAATTATGTTCCTATCTAGTGATGAGTTTTCCTGCCTCTTTTAAAGTCCTTCCCTTGTGTTACATCCTTCTGGGCTACACCCCAATACTGAGCTGTATTGGTCAGCTGGTTTTCGGTTGCTCTCTCTGGGTGTGCAGATGACTGAAGGGCAGCCTAGGCCAGGCCTTGAGTTCAGGGAATCTTTCCAGGACTTTAATCACCTAGGATTTCATTTCATCAAAGGCATGTTTTCATCTGTCAACCCATTGTCCTGGCCCAACCCTTCCAGTTCCTGTAAGTTACATTTAGACAAAATAAAGATAACACTTATTAATTTCTCTTTTTCAAATAATTTGGAAAATGTGACCAAGTCTTTGGAAGGAGGGAGGGCTCTTCCCCTGATCTCTTTGATAGAGCACTTTGTGAATTGTAAATTGCTGGTAGTATTTCCTGAGTGTAGTAGCATTTTTATTATATTTATTCCATAGAGCTTTCTATTTTGAAGCCAGTCGTTTCTGCTTTCAGACATTTTCTTTACCTTTCACCCAGATTTTTTAAAATTCCCTTTATTTTTATTATATGAATTTTTTACCTTTGTGTATGTCTGTACACCACAAGTGCTCTTATCTGATGTGCAGTGTCTATGGAGGCCAGAAGAGGGTTTCAGAGTCCCTGGAACTGGAGTTACAGATAGTGTGAGCCATCATGTGAATGCTAGGATAGAACCCTGGTCTTCTGAAAGAGTAACTACTGCTCTTAACCACTGGGCTGTTTCTCTAGTGCACAGATTTTTTTTTTTTTAATGATAGCACCCCCTACCATGGTACATTTGCAGAAGCAAAGCTATGCATTTCTATTAACCAAGCAACTTTCAGATTCCAGGGCCTTGCCCCAGGACATAATCTAGGGTGCTATATTGTAATATCAACAACTACTTTAAATTAGCACAACCATGCTATTAATCAAACAATAAGTCCATTGTCAAAATTTAAATGTTCCTTCCCCCAAAACACCTAAGAGCTCTTGAAAATTATTTATTTCCTTTACTAATTTATTTATTTATTTATTTATTTTGAGACAGAGTTTCTCTGTGTAGTTTTGGTGACTATCCTGGATCTTGCTCTGTAGACCAGGCTGGCCTTGAACTCACAGAGATTTACCTGGCTCTGCCTCCCAAGTGCTGAAATTAAAGGCATGCACCACTGCCCATCTTATTTTCTTTACTAATTTTTATTGTAAGTTTCTTTTAAAAGTTACTTTTGTTGTAAATTTCACAACAAAAATTATTTCATAAAACCATTTTAGTGTAGCGTTTAATGCTATTAAATGCCTTCATTTGTGCTATCATTGCACAGCCTTTTCATCTTATAAATCAGGCAAAACAGCAAATTCCAGTGTTCACGGACCCATCCTTGGCAACCACCATCCTACTTTTGTGTCTATGGTTGGAACTGTTTAAACTGCACATACAAATGGAATCATGTGCTATTTATTTTTTTGTGACTGGTTTGTTTCACTCAACATAATATTTTATCTTTTGTTGCATATTTCATGATCCAGTTTTTTAAAAATTTTATTTATTTTTATTTTACATAGAGGAGTGTTTGTCTTCTTGTATTTCTGTGTAGTGCATGTGCCTGGTACCCAGGGAGGCCATTAGAGAGCATCATATTCCCTAGAACTGGAGTTATGATGGTTGTAAACCATCATGTGTGTGTTGGGAATCAAACCTGGGTCCTCTAGATAAATTGTCAGGGGTCTTAACTGCTGAACCATCTTCCCAGCTCCAGAATCTGTTGTTTTTAAACTTGAGTTTCCATTGTGTGTTCATGAGTTCACACACACACACACACACACACACACACACACACACACACAGCTGTGCACCACATTTAGCTTATCTAATCATCTACTGGTGGGAATTTAGATTGCATCCATCTTGTAGTTATGAATACCACAGCTATGAATATGGGAACGTGTTTCTTTCAGACCCTGCTTTGATTATTTGGGGCACATATCCAGATGTGGAGTCAATGCATTCTATGGTGATTCTGTTTTCAGTTTAAAAACTGAAATTTTTTAATTGTCATTTTTTTTCCACAGCCATTGTATTTTTACAGCCCTTCCAGTTGGGTGCACAATTTCTCTAATGCTGATTATTTTTCTATTTTCTTTTGAGTAGCGATCCTAAGGAATGTACCTCCTTGTAGCATTGAATCGAATTTCTCTAAGGATTAATGACACAGAGCTTCTTTACATGTGCTCATTGCTCATTTGCATATTTTCTCTGGAAATTTCTCTAATCCTCTGAGATGGTTTGAATGAAAATGGTTCCCATAGGCTTAGAGGGAGTGTCACTATTAGGAGATGTGTTCTTGTTAGAGGAAGTGTGTCACCGAGGGTGGGCTTTGAGGATTCAGATGCTCAAGCCAGACCCAGTCTCTCTTCTCCCCCCCCTGTCTCTCTCTGTCTCTCCGTCTCTCTGTCTCTTCTGCCTACCAATCCAGATGTAGAACTCTCAGCTCCTTCTCCAGCACCATGTCTGCCTGTGTGCCATCATGCTTCCCACCATGATGATAATGGACTAGACCTCTGAACTGTAAGCCAGGCCCAATTAAATGCTTTCCTTTGTAAATGGTGTCTCTTTATGGGAATAGAGTACTGACTAGGACATCTTCTTTTACCTGTTGTTTAAATCAAACTGGGTTTTGCTACTGTCACTAGGTCTGAGGAGCTCCCATATAGTATAGGTATGTACCAGATTTATAGTGTATAATTATTTTTTTCTCTAGTTATTTGGGGAGGGGGTGTTTTGTTTTAATTTTATATGTATAAGTGGTTTGCATTCATGTCTGTGTACTATGGAGGTCAGAAGAGGGCATTCCTGAAACTGGAGTTACAGACAGTTGGGATCCACCACATGGGTTCTAGAAACCAAATTTAGGTCATTTGGAAGAGAAGCCAGTGCTCTTAACCACTGAGTCATCATTCCTGCCCCTGGGTTGTCTTTTTTAACTATGTGTTATATAACAAACAGTTTCCAGGGAAGCTGGTTAAGACACAGATGCTAAAGGGAGGTAAAACAATGTTTCACAACACAATATTAAAAAGGGTGAGTGTGAAACAATAGGATGTTCCAAGGTGGAAGCTCATTAAGACACAGGATATTTACAGGGAGATAAAATAACAGATGTTCTTAGGGGAGATGAAGCACTCCACCCAGCAGGGAAGCTCCTGAAGCTCAGGAAACAGACAACAACTCAACGACTTCAGAAGTTCATGAAACTGACCGGATTCACTATTCCTTTCTCCTCAAGCATATATAAGAATAAGGACTACGGAGAAATACCATCAGACAAGCTGAGCTGGCTGTAAATAAAGATCAGCTGGGCTTCCTGGAAGAGCCTCCGACCAACCCAGACACCTGGAAATGACACTCTCCAACCTCTTGAGCTGCCTGCAGGCTGTTCAGTATGCTCCAGTTTCTCAGATTTCATAAACTGTCATCCACGCCAGGATGGGTTTTTGTGATGCAGCTGCCATTGAGTCATTTCTGATCCTGTAAGTAAACCGTCCTCCACATTCCCATAACTAACCCCAATGAAATTCATTGGTTCATTGGACTTTGGTGGTATCTGCTCTTTGGTCTACCATTAATTCCCTTTCTGGGGGGAATAGACATTTGTTTATGTCTCTTCAGGAACAGTGCCACTCAATATCATGTTGATAGAATTTTTTCAGGCACAAAAGTTTTTAGGTCAGTTTGTCTACATTGTTAAATTGCCTGTACCTTTGATGTTATATTCAAGAATATAACCCCGGCCAAATCCTATAGTAAGTAAAGTTTTAATCCTGTTCCCTTGTAAGAGTTTTATGATTTTCGGTTTTACATTTATGTCTTTGGTCAATTGAGGGTTAATAGTTGTATGTAGTGTTAGATAAGGGTCAGCTTCATTCTTGGAATGAGGATGTCTGGTTTCTCCAGTGCCTTCTACTGTAAAGACTGTCTTTTTCCCATCAGTGGTCTTGATACCTTTGTTATAAATCATTTGAGAGATATGAGGCTTTACCTGTGGGATGCTGAGTCCATCCCCTTGGGCCATATGTCTGTCTTTACTTGAGCACCATTTTGTTTTGCTTAGAATACATTTGTAGTGAATTTTGAAATCAATAAATGTGAGCTGTCTAGTTAGGATTTCTATTGCTGTAGAGAGATACCATGACCATGGCAACTCCTGCAAAGGAAAACATTTAATTGGGGGTGCTTACAGTTTCAGAGGTTTAGTCCATTATCATAATGGCAGGACATGGTCATGCAGGCAGATGTGGTGCTGGAGAAGGAGCTGAGAGTTCTACATCTTGATCCACAAGCAAAAGGAAGTGGAACTGTGTCACTGGCATAGCTTGAGCATAGGAGACCTCAAAGCCCACCCCCACAGTGACACACTTCCTCCAACAAGGCCACACCACCTCATAGTGCCACACCTTTTTTCAAACCACCACGTTAGTCTTCTGGCTTTGACCTTTTTAAAGATTCTTGTGGCTATTCAGGGTACTTTCAGAGTCCATGTAAATTTAAGGATGGCCTTATTTTAGATTTCTTTGAGTAATATTGCTATCTTACAATATGACATTTCCTAATACATGAAAACAGCATACATTCTCATTTATTCATTTCTTTAACTTTTTCAACAATGTTTTAACACTCATTGTACAAATCTTTCACATCTCTGAGTCAATTTCCAAGAATTTTACTTTTTGGAAAGACTGTAGTTTGAGTATGGATAGTGTCTCCCAGAGATCCATGTATTGAAGATTTGATCTCTGGGATGGTGTGATTGAAAGGTGGTAGAACCTTCTAGAAGTAGGGCCTAATAGAAGGTTCTTGGGTTATTACATCTTTGAAGAGAACTGTGGGACTCCAGCCTCTTGAGCTATCCCTGCTTCCTGATTCAATATATAAATGGTTTGATCCATCAAAATCTCTCAATTGTGATGCTTCTCTCAACAGGTACCCAAGGGAAATGAGCTTTTTGGAGCCTCCAAAACCATGAGCTGAAATAGTCCAGTCTTTTTATTCAAGTTAATAGCCTCAGGTGTTTCATTATAATAATATATTTGATTTATATAGCAAATAAAATTGCTTTTGTAGTTTGTTTTTCAGATTATTTATTTTTAATGTTCAGAAATAAAACTGATCTTAGTGAAAAACTTGTTTGTTGCTACCTTGCTGGGTTTTTCTATTCATTATAATAATCTTCCGTGGAATATTAAGGGTTTTAAAGTCCAAAATAAGCTGCAAAGAAACAATTTTATTTTTCTTTCCCACCTGGATGTATTTTATTTTATTACTCTATGTTTGCCTAAGTTTTCTAGCTAGAAATTCTAATGCATGGTTACATAGAGGTGGCGAAAGTAGGCAGCCTTGCCCTGTTTCAGCCTTTGAGGAGAGATATCAGTCATTACTGAATATGATATTACTGTATGGATTTTAGTATCTGGCTTTTACTATGTTGATATAGTGTCTCTCTGTAACATGAAAGAGAGTTGACTTTGGTTAAATGGTGTTTCTTCATTAAAAAGCTAGCCAAGTGGATTCTTTTTCATTCATTCTGTCAATATGGTACATTGACTAATTTTGCATGCCAGGCTATCCTTGTATTAGAGAAATAAATCCCACGATGATCTTATTAATCTACTGTTGAGTCAGACGGGAGTATTTTGTTGGGGACTTTCACATAAATGTTGATAATGGATGTTCACTGGAGTTTTTCAAGTGGTGCTTTTATCTGGCTTTAATATAGAGTAATGGTGGCCTCACGAACAAGTTAGAAAATGTCCCCCTTCAGTTTCTTGCACAACTTTAAAAGGATTGGTGTTAGTTCCACTTCCAGTTTTTGGCAGGATCCACCAGGAAAACTGTTGGGCCCAGAACCTTTCATTGTGAAGACCTGTTTGTGTGTCAATCGATGGCTTTGTTATTCATTGGTCTGTTCAGATTTTCAACTTTGTGAGCTAAGTTTGGTAGGCGTTGTGCTTCTAGGAGTTTGTCCATTTCTAGGTTATCAGTTGTTGGGATACAGTCGCCCTTAGAGCTCCTTTATAAATCTTTATTTGTTTAAAACTGTACTAATATACCCAATTTCATTCTTGATTTTAGTAATTTGGGTCTTCTCTCTTTTTCTTTTTACTTATAATTAAAGGTTTTCAATTCCACTCACCTTTTTCAAAGAATCAACTTTTAGTTGCACTGATTTTCTGTCTATCCATTCTCTGTTTTATTGATCTCTGGTAATATTTTCTAGATCCTTCCTTGTATTAGCTTTGGATTTACTTTTTTTTTTAATTTTTCTAATTATTTTTGTTCCTTTAGTTATAGATCCAGGTTGTTGGTTTGAGGGGATTTTCTGTTGTTCATTTGTTTTAATTTTGTTACGTGTATTTATTATGTGTGTGTCATAGTGCGCATGTGGAGGTCAGAGGCCAACTTGTGGCAGTTGGTTCTTTCCTCCCACCATGTGGGTTTCAAGGACAGAACTCAGGTGGTCAGGCTTAGTGGGTGGCAAGTGCCTTTATCCGCTGAGCCATCTCACTGTTTGTTTGTCTGTCTGTTTGTCTGTTTGTCTGTTTGTTTGTTTGTTTGTTGAGGCATAGTCTATGTAACCAAGGTTGGTGTAGAACTCATGCCAACCCTTCTTATTTTTTCACAAATATAAGAATTACACTATAAATTTCCCCTTAGCACCACTTATTTGTCTTCCATAAGTTCTGTGTATTTTATTTCCCCGCTCATTCATCTCTAAACATTTTCCAATTTATGTTTTGAATTCTTATGTGGTCTATTGGTTGGCTAGGATTCTGTTGTTTAATTTCAACACATTTGTGAACTTTCTAATTTTATTTATCTTAGTGACTATCTTAGGATTTATGTTCCTGTGATAAAACCCTTAGACAAAAGCAACTTTGGAAGGAATGTATGTATTTGGCTTACATGTCCTGAGTCACAGTCGACTGAGAGAAGTCAGGGCAGGAACCTGGAATCAGAAACTGAAGCAGGAGCCATGAAGTAAGGTTGTTTACTAGCTAGCTCCCCATGGCTGACTTAGCCAGCTTTCTTTGCTTTCCAGGACCACCTGCCTAGGGATGGCACTGCCCATGGTGAGTCTGGCCCACCCACATTAACAATTAATCAGGAAAATGTTCTACAGACTTGCCTATAGACAAATCTTATGGAGGCATTGGGTCAACTGATAATCCCTCTTCCCAAATGATTTTAGATTGTGTCAAACTCACGTAAGACTAACTAATACAATTGACCCTTGTGACCACTTGACACACAAACACATAACTATTCAACCATTGACTTTCCTTTCTTGTCTGTCCCCGAGATCTCATAGCAATATCACCATCACTATATAAAACATTCCAACTTTTCAAACTCCCACAGTCTCTAGAAATTCAAACACTTTAAAAGTCCAGTCCCTTTAAAACATCCAGCGTCTCTTTCAAGGTTCAAAGATACTCTAAAATTATGAAATCTATTAGCTGTAGGCTCCCATAAAATAAGGAACGAGCTATATTTTCTTATAGCCAGAGGGAAGAAGCAGGGCACAGTCCCGACCAAAGCAAAGCCCAGCGGTGTGAAGTTCAGTCTCAGGCACCTGGGACTCACGATCTTCTGGGCTCCAAAGGAGCCAGGCAGTTCTACTTCTCTGTCACTGCCACTCACAGCACATACAGCGTGTCTCACGGGATCAGGCTGGCTCCCCTTCACACCTGCTGCCATCCATGATGGCCATCCCAGGGTACAGGCATCTTCAAAATTTTGGGGTCTGTGCTGCAACTGGGCTGCACCTGCATCAATAGCCTCTCCTGGGCCCTCTTCAGGGACTCTAACTGTTCCATATGGTGCCAAGCCTTAACTTTTCTCTACAGTCCCTTCAACCCTGGGGTTTCCACTCCAACTGAGGCTGCACCTTCACCAACAGCCTTTCCTGGATTCTCATGCTGTCAATCCTCAGCTGCTCTCCATAAACCCTTCATGTTGTCAAAACAAGTACCTGGAAGACTTATACACATTAACGAGTTCAGCTCTCAGCACAAGGCACAGCACTGTCAGCAAGGGGAGGGATCATGACATCTGACATCACAAATCAACACGCAGAGATTGGCCAGCAGTCAAAGAGAATTCAGAGTGGACACCTAGCCTGGGAGGTGAGTTGTGGGTAAAGTGGTGGAGAAGGATTTATCCAAAGAGGCAACTGACTGTGGGATTTTTAAAAGTTGGAATGTTTTATATAGTGATAGTGATGGTGGAAGGGAACACAACACAGAAAAATTGGTCCGCCTTTCACTTGTTCAGTCAGTGTTTGATGAGAAGCAGAATGCACTAGACATTGTAGGAACAGTGCGGCTGGAGTTTTCTCCAGTCCTGCCTGGCCCATAGTCAGGACAAATCTCTCTCACCCACCAGTCCTGCAGCTGCTCAGACCCAACTGAGTAAACACACAGAGACTTGTATTGCTTACAAACTGTATGGCTGTGGCAGGCTTCTTGTGATCTAGTTCTTCTATCTTAAATTAACCCATTTCTATTAATCCGTACCTTGTCACATGGCTCGGGGCTTACCAGTACCTTACATGTTGGTACTCATGGCGGCGGCTGGCAGCGTCTTCTTGCCTCAGCCTTCCACCTCCCAGAATTCTTCTCCTACTTGTCCCGCCTACCCTATCCTTTCTGCCTGGATACTGGCCAATCAGAGTTTTATATATCAATCAATCATCTACAGCAGAATAGGGTTTACGGAAACAGAAAAGCTTCCTGGCTCCTGAGTCCTTACACTTCAGTTGGGAACCAGACAATCAGCAGAAACAAGTCATTACAAAGTGTGGTGTGACTGGAGAGTGCTGAGACTGGGCGCAAAGAGCCATGCTGTTAGAGCATTTCAGACTCCTCATTCAAGAGTCATCATTAGGATCTGAAAGATAAGAAGGCACTGGCCATGTGAAAAAGCATGGAAGCCTGTGTGCCGTGGCCATCATAAAACACCCAAGACTGCTGACTTTACAAGAAAAAGAGGGTCTTGGGGTCCCAAAGCTGTGGGGGTCACAGTCCTAACAGTACAGTCCATGCTGTGTGAGGGAGGCCATCCTGAGGCTGCTTCAAAGGCAAGGGTACTTAAGGGAACAAGGTTGCATCTCCAGCCAAAGACAGGGACAGAAAAGGGGTCATGTTTACTTCAGAGGGGTGGGTAAGGACTACCTCAAGCCCTCAGTGACCTGAGGGCCTTCAAGCAGGCTTCACTTCTTAAAGCCTTCCAACACTGCCGCTCTGAGGACTAAGTCTCTTAACACATGGGAGTCTCTAGGAGATGCCCAAACCAGGAAGACTGTTTCAAAAATGGAAACCTGGGTCTTCAAAGTCCTTGAAGCAGATGGATGTTTCTAGAGCCTGGTAATTAAGACAAGGAGACGATGCAATGTGCTTCTAGAGAGAGAATTGGGGGCCAGCACACTCAGGCCTTGGTGAGCCAAAGTAAAAAGTATGTGATAAACAGAAGAAATAGAAAGAGAGAGAGAGAGAGAAAGGAAGGAAAGAAAGAGAGAGAGAGAAAGGAAGGAAAGAGAGAGAGAGAGAGAGAGAGAGAGAAGGAAGGAAGGAAGGAAGGAAGGAAAGAGAGAGAGAGAGAGAAAAAAGAAAGGAAGGAAGGAAGGAAGGAAGAAAGAAAGAAAGAAAGAGAGAGAAAGAAAGAAAGAAAGAAAGAAAGAAAGAAAAGGAAGGAAGAACAGTGTGAAGATACAGGGATGTAAAGTCATTTGGGCAGTTGGGGGAATTGGTGTGTGAAATGGTGACCTGCAGTGTGGCCACACACTGTCCGTACCCAATGTGAGCTAGCCACCTGGGGGCCTTGGCCATTCCCAGCCTACTAATAAACCCTGCGTATTTAGGTCAACCCTGTCTAAAGTGACCCTGGACCATTTGGACAAATGGTCATTTCAACCATTTTAATGAGCTCCTGCAGCAAAATTGAAGAGGGTATATTGCAGACAGCAGCTCCCCCAGGGGTACTGGGCTGGGCGAAAACAAATTCTTCTGTTCTTACAGTATAAATAGAAATTCAAGACTTGAGAACAGCAAGGACTACTGGCCAGCAGGAGACAGGCAGACGGCCAACGGTTCATGTTTGGATGACAGGGGAAGAAAGAATAAAATGTAAGTGGAAAACAAGAACTCTCTCTTCAAACAGCTGGGAAACACCCTCTACTTCCCTTCGCTTCCCAGCTGGGCAGGGCAGCAGCCACGGGACAAGAGGTCAGGAGGAAGCATTCAATCCTGCACGCCCTGCCTGCTACCCGGAGACCTGTTGGGGTGTATGCCTCCAGGCCGGATGCCGGAAACGGGAGACACAGAGGATATGGTGCCCAGTCCCTGCCGACGCCAGGGCCTGCCCTGAAGAATGGACGTCAGCAAACAGAAAGCCATTCATGCCCTGCAGCAGCACAGTTCCCATGGCAACCAACAATTTCCCCTGCAGCTCCACATCCCCTTCTTTTTCTTCTAACAAACTTTCCGTTGGGATCCAGTCTACACTTGGATGAAATGTAGGTTGGTAATAGGTGCTGGGTGGGGGTGAAGACGGAAGAGGGTTTTTAAGAATGTGAAGAAGGGACCTGGTTTTCATGGAATGTGAGAAGTGAAAGCCAGAGAAGGTCCTCAGTCCAATCTATAATCAGGCTGTGGGGTTTGGGTTTTGGGTTTTCAAGTCTGTCTTTCTTTCCAGTTCTGACATTTGTCCAAGACTCTCATAGCCAAAGGGACAAATGCTACTGGTCCCTTGTCCTTCCTGGCCCCTTCCTCGTTAACACTCTTCATGTCTGGGAGGCATACTACCCTGTCCCATACTGTTCCCAAGCCACTTAATGGCCCTTCTCCCAAATCAGAGCTGGCTCGAGTCCCTCTGCCCTTTCAGTGGCTGCCTATTAAAAAGAGGGAACAACAAACACTCTGGAAATGCATGCTGATTCCTGGTCCCATCTCCAGGATTTGTTGTCATTAAGTCTTGAGTGGACTTACAAAATCTGCATATTTCACAATCACACTAGTTCATGCAGGTTCAGACAGATGCAGTATCTGTTACTTCCCCAGTGGCCAAAATGCCTAAGAAAATAACTTAAAGGGAGAAAGATTTGACTGAGGTCACAATTTTAGAGGTTTTGATACACCGTGGTAAGGAGGGTACAATGGAGCAGTGCACTCCAAAGGTGACTGTCATAGTTAATTATCAACGGGACAGAATCTAGAATAACCTGGGAGATGGGCCTCTGCACATGCCTGTGGAAGATTATCTTGATTGAATCAATTGAAATGAAAGGACTTGCCCACTGTGGGTGGCATCATTCCCTGGTTAAGATCCTGGACTACAGAAGTAGAGAAAGTGAGCTGAGCAGCAGCAGATATCCATCACTTTCTGCTCCTTGATTATGGATGTGGTGTGACTAGTTGCTTCAAGTTCCTATGGTGTAGCCAGAAGTTTTTCTAGGTCCCACCCAGCCCCACAATCCCATGTTTCTCTGGTCTCGCCCAGCCCATGGTCCTATAACCACTTACAAAATAATTACTCAGAGGCTTATATTAATTACCAATTGCATGACCTATGGCAGGCTTCTTGCTAACTAGTTCTTATAACTTAGCCAGTTTCAATTTATCTATAAGTTGCCATATGGCTGTGGCTTACTGGTACTTTCACATCTTGCTTCTCCTGATGGTGCTGGCATCTCTCCCTCCTGTCCTTTCTTCTCTCTGTATATCTGCTTGAATTTCCCACCTGCCTCTAAGCTGCCTTGCCATAGGCCAATGCAGCTTTATTTATCAACCAACCAGAGTAACACATATTCACAGCATACAGAAAGACATCCCACAGCACTATGGCCTTGACTTCCCTCCCCACACAGACTGCATACTTGATCTGTGAGCTGAAATAAGCTCTTTCCCTCTTGAGTTGCTTTATTGGTATATTTTGTCACAGCAAGAAGAAAAGAAGCCAAGATAGCCAGGAAGCAGAGAAAAGGAGTAAAGGGCTAGGGAAAAGATACTTCCAGTGTTATATGTCTGTCTTCCAGGTCAGTCCCATTTTCTAATTTTTCCAGAACCTCCCAAAACAGCAGCCCAGCTGGAGACCAAGGTTTGAAACACTTGCCCATGGGGGATATTCTTATCCAAACACAATAGATAGTGAACACACTAGGGAAACCCTACTACCAGGGCTTACCTAACTCTGAATACAGCCAAGGCTACAGGATAAGCAGACGTCCAAGAGGATGTGGCTGGGTCCAACTGGCAGTCACATTGGACAATTGGCCCTCTTGTGGAGGCTTCAAAGATGTATCCCTCTCAAGTCCTTCAGAGCCAGCAGGTACCCTTCAGTCTCTTGACTGACCCCACAATGTTTCATAAGGAGGAGGTTCAGCTCTTTTCCCAGGGAAGTGCATGCTCTCTTCCTTCCTCGTGACTACAAACAATGGTGGTCACACCACGCTGGACTCACAGTGGCTTCACTGGTTGTCATTTCTGACTCTTAACAAAATGAGACTCAGGCAAAGGTAGGTGAAATGAAGCAGAAAATGAACAGGAATGAGACTGGAAGGAATGTCCCCATGCTGGACGTGAGGTCATGTTCTGTGGTCTTGCCTGTTCTTTCTTGTGGAGATTATAGTTTAAATGGGGCAATCTCTGTGTACAGTGAAGCCTTTGACCCCAGACATTAGCTGATGTTGGCTGCCCTAATTAGTGGTAAATGATTTAAGAATGTTTAAGAAGGAATGTTTCAATCTTCAAATAAATTAGGGGATGGGCATGATGGTACAAGCCTGAGATTCAAGCACTTGGGAGGTTAAGACAAGAGGATCAAGAGTTGGAAGCTTTGGACTTGCTGGCCAGGCAGTGAAGCCAATTGATGAGCTACAGGTTCAGTGGGAGACTAGATAGATAGATAGATAGATAGATAGATAGATAGATAAAGTAAATAAATAAGCAAGCAAGAAATCTGAAAAAATGACTACACCTGACATCAACCCAGACCTCTGACCTCTGCAAAGACCTTGAACACAAATGCGTGTGTGCACACACACACACACACACACACACACACACACACACACACAGAGAGAGAGAGAGAGAGAGAGAGAGAGAGAGAGAGAGAACAACACTAAAACTAACACAGAGTTCTTGAACAGACCATCATCCACTCAGTGTTTACATGTTGAAAAACTAAGCACCTACTTTTATAGGACTCTGTATAGATCCCTAGGTTTTGAGGGTTCTGTTTGTTTGTTTGTTTAATCCATCATAATTTCCAGTATGGCACTAGCTATTTAGTAGGTATTCAGATTATCTATCAGTGGTAATCAGTGGGTTTTAAAAGGGAATTTTGATTATTTTTAATGCCAGGAGCTTTCTTCGGGCTAGCTTACTAAATGCTGCCTGTGGATGTGATGCAGTGATGGACAAAGGATCTGCAATGCTTCCTGGATGTGTCCCCGAGGAGCTCACCCCGTAATAACAACGCTCAGGAGGAACTAGCCGGGTACAGCCCTTCAGGCGTCTTCTCCAAGACTGAGATGGCCACGGGTTGAGCTTTCAGGCTCCCGCGTTGAAGAACTAAGTGAGCTGACAGAGTGGGAGGAGCTGTGCAGAGAAGGCTCTGGACTCCAGCCCCTGAGCTGGAGCCATGCATTGTTAACTGTGACTTCCTACAAAGTCGTCACCCTGCCCCCGTGTGTAGAGTGAGGAGCGGATAGAACCTACTATAGAGATACTCTGAGACCCAAAGTAGAGAACGCACCCAACGCACTCAGGAAGTGCTCAACCACCAATGGGAACACAGTTCCACTATGGGGAGTAACCAGAGCGGGGTTGATTCACAGCCCCACAGCCACACTCGGGTGGGCTTCCTTCTACATCCCATGAACTGTGTCCAGGTCTCTTGCCCAGGCAGTTTTTTTTTACAACTGAATTGTCGCTAAATCATCGGGTATGACAGAAGATACCTAAGCTGTCTCATTTGTAACAATACTCTGTCTCATTTGTAACAATTCTATTCTATGTATTATCACCTACTCTGCTGTCCACCCCCCTACACCCCCCTCACCCCCCACCCCCGCCTCTCAACCCTCTAGCACCTGAATAGTGAAGGAAAGAGGGCCCAATGTAGCGAATGCCTGCTATAAAATCACAGTTAAGATCCAGTAAAGAGCATGGGACGTGGGTTCAAATGGTTACACCAAGGCACCCACACAGACACGTTCTTGCAGCCCTGAGAAAGAAGAACCAACTTGTCTTCAAACCAAAAGCCTCAGTGGGTTTTGAAGTTTAGCATCTTAGAAGGGAAAAACAAAAACAAACAACAACAACAAAACCCACCTTGTTTTAACTCTTTAAAACTTCCAGCATTGGCAAAAGGTAGCCACAGAAGTCAGGGACCAGATTGTTCCAGCTGTGGGACTCTAGATCCTCTCTCAGCAGATCTTTTGGGGACAATAATAACTTCCTCAGCATTCTTCCCTCTCCTGATAACATGGAATGAGTAATATGCATTTTCCAGAGAGAAAAGGGGGTATTTTAAAAATGACACGTGTACATCCACATTAGGAGTACTATTTAATCCTGAAAAGAAATGTAAGTCTGATTCATGCTGGAGGGGCTGGTACTGAGGATATAAGCCAGCCTCAAAAATCAAATGCTATTTGATTTCACTGACAAGAAGTCCCACGGAGGTCAGATTCAGAGAAACAGAAGTAGCATGGTGATTGCTGGGCTTGGGAGGATGAAGAATGGACAGTTTTTGTTTAGTCATTATTGAGTTTTGTTGGGAAAATTGAAAAGGTCCTGGAGATGGTTGCCTACCACCTTGAATGTACTTGATACCACTGAACAGAGCATTTAAAAAGGGTCGAAGTGGCCAGGTGGTGGTGGTGGCGGCGGCGGCGGCGGCGGCGGCTGCGGCGGCGGCGGAGGCAGGGCGGCGCACACCTTTAATCCCAGCACTCAGGAGGCAGAACCAGGCAGATCTCTGTGAGTTCGAGGCCAGCCTGGTCTCCAAAGCAAGTTCCAGGAAAGGCAGAAAACTACACAGAGAAACCCTGTCTCGAAAAACCAAAAGAAAAAGAAAAGAAAAGATTTCCTTTCCACATGTATCTCACCAGACAAAAGAAGATTTAGACCCACCCTAGAGCTTTTATTCCCGTGTCTCACTTCTTCACACACACAGTGTTATAACTTCCAGAACAGCCTCCTTCTACGATCGTGGTGGCAACAGAATAGGACACTGAAGGTGTTTAAGGTAAAGGACCCAGTAGAGTGTGCATGCCCTTTTCTCTTCTTTTCTTTCTAGAATCGTCTGTTGTACTTACTTTAGAATGATGATTTAAATCAAGTACATTTGGAAATAGCAGGTATTAGACATGCAAAGAAGTTGTATCAGAATGGACACCAGGAAAAGAGGAAAGCTACACTCATAATAACTAGGAAATATTTTTCTGTCTGGTCACCTGTATTAGAAATCCTGAGACTGGGGGTTGGGGATTTAGCTCAGTGGTAGAGCGCTTGCCTAGCAAGCGCAAGGCCCTGGGTTTGGTCCTCAGTTTAAAAAAAAAAAAAAAAAGAAAGAAAGAAAAAAAAGAAAGAAAAAGAAAAGAAAAAGAAATCCTGAGACTGGCCGGGTGGTGGCGGCACACACATTTAATCCCAGCACTCGGGAGGCAGAGGCAGGTGGATCTCTGTGAGTTCAAGGCCAGCCTGGTCTATAGAGTGAGATCCAGGAAAGGCACAAAGCTACACAGAGAAACCCTGTCTCAAAAATAAAAAATAAAAAAAAAAAAAGGAAAGAAAGAAAGAAATCTTAGTTTCTCCCTCGTCCCTGAAACTAGCTCAGAATGACTCCTTAAAAAACCAAATGCTCTGTGGTGATGGCACCTACATAACAAACACAAGCTGTCTCCTTCTTACAAAGGCATTGAACAAATACATCAGACAATTACAGGGCAGTGGCTCTTCAGACATATCCATGAGGCTCCCGGATACACCACTGTGTACTTTCCCGTAGGCTAGAGTTCTCCATTACCGCCACCCCTTGCTCTTCGCCATTTATCTGTTTGTTGATGTCTTGTGTTCAGTGAGTTGTTCCTCAGAAATGGAATTTCCAACTTGTGTTTGACCGGCACCACTGAAGTTTTACACCTAAGCACAGCCCAATAAGAGCTGCCAAAGAACAATGGGGTGCTGTGGCCTAAACTAGATAATAGCCAGACAGTCTTCACTTATTTCCTGGACCTCCATACGCTCTGTTACCGCCCCCACTTTTCCTGAAGTATTGGGCTTTTCTGAGTCTAGTACTTTCTCTTCCGTGCTTTGGGACTGCCAGGCAGCTGCCTGCTTAGAGAGTCCTGACAGACAGAATCCTGCTCAGCATCCAGGAGAGCAGCCCAGACACAGGCTCCTTCCTCACACTCTGCCATTACTGGCAACTTTCCCAACCAAGCCCCTCTCTTTCCTTAGCTGGCCTCTAGACCTATCAACTCCATGCTCTTCAAATAAAGCCAGACATATGTAAAGGTCCAGGGAAGCCTGCGTATCTTGTTTATGTGATTAGACTGGTTTTAATTGGCAAAATGGTCCAAATAGTAACATATATAGATAGATAGATAGATAGATAGATAGATATATCACGTAATATCAAAAGGAATGCAAAGCAGTAGATGAAGTTTCTGCTTCCTCTTTGCACAGGCTGCTCTTCTCTCACCGTGATGGGCCTCTGGCCTATAGTGATATTTTACTTGTATTGAAATGTGATTTTATTTGTATGTCAATAAAGTTGCCTTGAGGTCAGAGCAAGCCAGAGCAGAAGCCGAGCAGTAGTGGGGCACACCCTTAATCCCAGCACTTGGGAGGCAGAGCTAGGCGGATCTCTGTGTGTTCAAGGACATAGCCAGCATGGCAGACACACGCCTTTAATTTCAATACCAACCATAGAAGACCTGGAGGTCTGTACAAACAGGCAGTGACGAGGAGGTCATGTGGCTGGGTTACAACCAATGAGGGAGGAGAACAGAAAGTCTTTAAATAGACAGGACGCACAGAAGTAGGTCTCTTGCGGAGAGGAGGAACCGCAGAAGCAGTGAAGGGTAAGGTTTTCCGCTTTGGCTCTGACCTCGTGGTTTTTAACTCTGCAACTGGCTCTGTGTTTCTTATTTAACAAGCAGGATACATCTACAATTGGCGCCCAACGTGGGGCAAGAACTCATTAAAAAACCGCTTGCCTTGGCAGTGGATCCAGCTTCCCGCCTGGGCGGGCCTGGCTCCCTAGCTCCAGCTTAGCCCCGGTCTAACCCAGGCCTAACCTACCTTAGCCACAAGCGGTTACAGCCGCAGCTGGAGTTACTTGCTTAAAAAGCCGGTGCTACAAACAACTCAGGCCTGCGGGAGCTACTGCTAATTGCAGTAGCTACACGCAACTGCAGATAGGCTGCTTTTGGCTGAAACGCCAGCGCACGTGGTCCGTCGGAGCTTAAGGAAGCCAGAGCCCAGGCTCGACTCGGCTCAGACCGGAACATTGAAGCGGTTGGATTCAAGCTTTTAGCCAGATCGTGGCTACGCTTTCTCTCTCTCTCTCTCTCTCTCTCTCTCTCTCTCTCTCTCTCTAGATTCCCACCTCGGACGCTAGGTAGCTGTTTGGAAATTCCCTTGGCTTTCTACTGTTCTACGCAGAATTGGTAAGTCATTTATATCAGATATTTTAAAGGAAACTATTTAAAAGAGATTTTTTTCCACATTAAAAAAAAATGGGTTTTATGTGTACATTGGAAGAAAATTGGGCTTTGTTTGAAATTTTAGGCAGTATGGTAATGGAACAACTATATGAGATTAATGTTGATCGAATTATGTACATTGTTATTCTTCTTATCCATATTTTACACTTTAAAAAGACAGTCAATTTAAGTGCCAGGATAAAAATTTTAGAAAAACCTGTTAAACCTGATAAAATGAATTATAGAGAAATTCAGATTCAGACAGAAGAAATTAATAGTGAAGTTTTTTTCAGGATTGGATTATAAGGTTACAGAAAGAAAGCCTGTTTTCACACAATCACCCTTAATTTATCCGGTAACCATACAACAGCAGCCTGGTCAAATGACTACATAAAATATTTGGACTCCAGTTGAAATGTTAGACTTACGAAGGTTTAAGGAGGCAATAGTATCTTATGGCATGCATTCTCCATATGTAAAACAAATGTTAAACTCCTGGTCAACTTATAATAGAATTATACCACCGGACTGGCGGGAGCTGGCACAGGCAGTACTAGAACCCGGACAGCAGCTCCAGTGGCAAATGTGGTTCAAACAGGAAGCTAAAACCATAGCAAAACAATGTAGTGATAGAGGTATACAAATCTTCCAGGATCAGCTTGTTGGAGAAGGCCAATATGCTGCAGTACAAACACAATGTTTATATGATATGCAAACTCTAATTCTATGTCGAATGGCAGCCATGAATGCATGGGACAGAGTTGAGGAACCAGGGAAGAAAACTGAGTCATTTACAAAGGTTATACAGGGCCCAAAAGAATCTTTCACAGATTTCTTACAAAGACTGACTTCAGCAGTAAAGAGAATGGTCCCAAATTCAGAAGCTAGCCAGATAATAATTGAATCTTTGGCTTTTGAGAACGCAAATGAAGCATGCAAGAGAATAATCAGGCCGTTAAAGGCAAGATCTGCACCCTTGGAAGATTGGATTAGAGACACGGTTAATGTTGAGGCTCATGATCATGATAATATGTGGGTAGGAGAAGCAATTTCAAGAGGTTTGAGGAATGTCAGATGTTTTGGATGTGGAAAGCAAGGACATTTGAAAGGGGACTGTAAACAGGGCACTTCTAGAAACAATGTTTCTTCAAGGAACAATGGCAACAGAATGCCCCTTCCTTCAGGAGTATGTAGAAGGTGTGGTAAGGGAAGACATTGGACCAATGAATGTAGATCAACAAGGGACAGACAAGGTAATACTTTGCCTCAGTCTTTGGGAAACTCCCAGAGGGGCCTCAGGCAGGCCCCTACAGTGAATCCAGTTCAGACTTTTCCTGCAATCGTAGAGGAGACCCCTACTCAGAGCAGTTAAATGACCAAATGCCTATTGGAACAAACCAGGCTACTCAGAGTAATGGAACAACTGAGACAGAGAGAACAGAAAATTCAGGAGAGACCATAAAGAAAATTTTTTGGCAAACTTCTATAAATGAACAAAGACCACAATTAACAATAAAAATAAATGGTGTTTTGTTGTCTGGTCTGGTAGACACAGGTGCTGATGTTACCATAATTGCACCAGAATTTTGGCATCCATCTTGGCCTCTTCAGGAGGTAAATGTTCAACTGTTAGGAATTGGAACATTATCTCAAGTTAAACAGAGTGCAAGATGGCTCGAATGTATAGGCCCAGAAGGACAGAGAGGCAGATTAAAACCATATGTGGCTAACATAGCCATGAACCTGTGGGGTCGAGACCTATTACAACAATGGAATACTCAGATTAACATCCCTCCAACCTCAGAAATAAATCATAAACTAGCACATGTTTCTGAGAGAAATATTAGAAGGTATTATTCTAATGAGTGGTCACCAGCCATCCATATTATACAAGAACAGGGCAGAAAAACTGATGATCTTCCAAAGGCACCAACAGCTCTACCTTTAAAATGGTTAACAGACAAGCCTGTATGGGTTCATCAATGGCCTTTAACAACAGAGAAACTCCAGGCTTTAGAAGAGCTGGTAGAAGAACAGTTAAATGCTCAGCATATTGAAGAATCTACTAGCCCATGGAATTCTCCTGTATTTGTTATTAAAAATAAATCTGGTAAATGGAGAATGGTAACAGACCTTAGAGCAATTAACAAAGTAATTCAGCCAATGGGCTCTCTACAATCTGGAATTCCTTTGCCTACTCTGTTACCTAAAGGATGGCCTCTCATAGTTATCGATTTAAAAGACTGTTTCTTTTCAATACCCCTACAAGAAAAAGACAGAGAAAGATTTGCTTTCACGGTGCCCACTTACAATAATTCTCAACCAGTTAGAAGATTTCAATGGAGAGTCCTCCCACAGGGAATGTTGAATAGTCCAACCCTGTGCCAATATTTTGTACAACAGCCCTTGGAAGTGATACGTAAAAAATTTCCTAAATCTATAATTTATCATTATATGGATGATATTTTACTAGCTGACTCAAGTGCAGATACTTTAGAAAGAATGTTTGAAGAAGTAAAGAAAATATTGCCTGGCTGGGGATTACAAATTGCTCCTGAAAAGATACAAAGAGGAGATTCTATTAATTATTTAGGATATAAAATAGAGCTACAAAAAATTAGACCTCAAATGGTACAAATTAGGAGAGATCGCCTACAGACTCTTAATGACTTTCAAAGATTATTTGGGGACATTTCTCATCTACGAACTATTGTTGGGGTAAAAAATGATGAACTGAATAATTTGTTCAAAACCTTAGAAGGTGACAAGGACTTAAATAGTCCAAGAGAAATATCACCTGAAGCTGAGAAAGAATTGGCCTTGGTAGAAAAGAAAGTACATGAAGGACATGTAGATCGTATTGATCCAAAGCTGGATTGCATTTTGGTTATTTTACCTTCTAGGCATTCTCCTACAGGAATATTAATGCAGAGAGAAGATATTATATTAGAATGGATATTTTTACCAAATAAACCAAATAAAAAATTAAAAACTTATGTGGAAAAAATCTCTGACTTAATTTTGAAAGGAAAATTGAGACTTCGTCAATTAGCAGGAATAGACCCAGCAGAAATTGTTGTACCTTTAACTAAAGAGGACATTGAAAAATTATGGACAGAAAGTGAACCTTGGCAAAGAGCTTGCAGTAATTTTTTGGGAGAAATTAACAGCAAATATCCTAAAAGCAATAGAATTGATCTTATAAAAAGAGCTGATTGGATCTTGCCTCGAATTGTACGTGAAAAACCCATATCTGGAGTTCGGACATTTTATACAGATGCCAACAAACAAGGAAAGGCAGGTTACAAATCAGAAAATTTAAGTAAAGTGGTTCAAGGTCCTTATAATTCAGTTCAAAAATCGGAATTGTATGCTATTCTGTTGGTATTAATGGATTTTTCAGAACCTCTCAATATAGTTACTGACTCTCAGTATGCTGAAAGAGTGGTATTACATATTGAGACTGCAGAATTTATCCCTGATACTTCAGAATTAACTTCACTATTTATTCAATTACAAGATACAATCAGGGAAAGGAGTCATCCTTTATATATAACTCACATCCGATCCCATACTGGTCTGCCAGGCCCTCTAGCACAAGGTAATGATGAGATTGATAAATTATTGATAGGAAATGTGCTGGAGGCCTCAGAATTTCATAAGAAACATCATGTCAATAGTAAAGGTTTAAAAAAGGATTTTTCCATAACCTGGCAACAAGCCAAGGAAATTGTAAAGAAATGTCCTACTTGTTCCTTCTACAACCAGACACCATTACCAGCAGGATGTAATCCAAAGGGTACTCAGAGGAATGAAATCTGGCAGATGGATGTGTTTCACTTTGCAGAATTTGGAAAATTGAAATATGTACACCATACTATCGATACTTTTTCAGGATTTCAATGGACAACTAATTTGAGTTCTGAAAAAGCTGATTCTGTAATCACTCATTTGCTAGAAGTTATGGCCATCATGGGTATACCTGCACAAATTAAAACTGACAATGCTCCAGCATATGTCTCTATTAAAATGAAACAGTTTTTTGCTTATTATAATATAAAGCATATCACAGGTATACCACATAATCCTACAGGCATAGAAAGATCCAACAGAACTCTAAAGGACATGATAAATAAACAAAAAGGGGTAACAAAAACCCCCAGAAATAGACTGCACAATGCTCTATTAACTTTGAATTTTCTCAATGCTAATGAGAAAGGAACAACAGCTGCAGAGAGACATTGGTTAATAGAAAAAACAACAGAATTAAATCAGCCTATATACTTCAAGGATGTGCTGACCTCAGAATGGAAACCAGGGCATGTGTTACGTTGGGGACGAGGTTTTGCTTTTGTTTCTGCAGGAGAAGATAAGCTGTGGGTACCATCAAAACTGATAAAGGTTCGATTTGAACAAGAGAGACCTCTTAATTAGAAGAGGTGATAGTTTATCAACTAACATGACCATCCAGTTTAAACTCACTTATACCATTAATACATGCCTTTTCATTTAATCAGATGTAACTATGCCATAAGGGGAACTCCCCAAAATATTA
>NC_050453.1:40847028-40854528 GCF_903995425.1 Onychomys torridus
AGGCTCTGTTTAGTCAGTTGTTCTTGTCATAACAGGACTTGAGGGGATGGACAATGGGCTGCGTTAAGGCAGAACCTAATGACAGTGTCTTGGGGGCTCTGGGCTCTGAAGGAGGGAGCAGAGACTCAAAAGAGTCAAGAGGGCTCATTTGGAGAGAAGAAAATGATCTCATTCACTTCCTGGCAGCAACAGCCTGGTGTATAAAATAAGTTAGAAAAGGCAGCATAAACTGTTACACATACTCTTCTTCCTAGGCCACAGAGAGTGTTCATACCTTAGATGTCCACTGATAGAAACTTCTGGAAGGTTCAGGTGTCCGAGACTGCAGTTGTTTGAGAAGCTCACTTTCATATTTTGGTTGTTTTATGTCAGATTCATTCCCCACATTCCGAAGGGTTCTGTAGCGGCTGACAATGATAGAAATATCATGGTCATTCCATTTCTTCCAAAAGGAGAAGACTGATACGTTTTGATTTTTAATAAAATTTCTGCATAGTGGGAGAGGCCACCCCGTTGCTTCCCACCCATTCTTCAGCACTTAAAACCAGAATAGGTTGTTGCCCCTCCCACGGACACACTGCCTACATGCCAAGGTGAGAGGAAAGCCTGGGCCTGCTGCTTCCCACGCATGGCGGCCGCCCAGACCACTTCTCCCTTTCCATCTGAAAGCCTGTGACACATGGTTCTCAACCTGTGGGTCACAATCCCTTTGGGGGTCAATTGACCCTTTCACAGGGGCTGCTTATCAGTCATCCTGCATAGCAAATATTTACAATTCTATTTATAACAGTAGCAAAGTTACAGTTATGAAGTAGCAGTGAAATAATTTTATGGTTGGGGATCATCACACCATGAGGAACTGTATTAAAGGGTTCCGGCATTAGAAAGGTTGAGAACCACTGCTGTAACACATACCCAAGTTCTACTTACTTCTCCCAAGTCCAAAAGAAAGGATGGCCAAGCAGGTCGTCCAGACAGTTCATTACATTTTTTTCAGGATAAAACAGGCAATGAATGAGGTCCTTAGTCACCACGTCTGAAGATTTTTTAATCACCTTTTTATTATTTTGAGCCTTCAGTGTCTCAAAGGGGATATCACCTTTCTTTACCACATAGAGGACCAGCTGTCCAAGGGCCTGTGCAGAAGCCATAAATCAAGCCAAAATTGCTATGTGTTACCTCTTTATTGGTGTAACCTTGAAAGGTTTGATTGTTAGTATCATTATTATCAACTTCATTGGTCAGATACCTGCCTAGAAGATTAGAAAGGGCATCTCTGGGTGTTTCTGTGATGGCATTACAGAGGAGATTATGATCATGAGGGCTCTGGCCTTACGGCCAGTGATGGATTCAAAATTTTAGTAGACTTATGTGGAAGTAGTGGGACATTAGAAGATGTTTGGAAGAAGAGGTCCAGTAGGGGATTGTCTTGGTGGCTATACCTTGACCTGGTCCCTTCCAGTTAGGACTCAGCTTTGCTTCCTGTCCGTGATGAGCTGCTCTATGAACCCTCATTTCCAGCCTAAACAAAACATTCTTCCTTCAGGTTTTCTCAGTGACACATAAGTAGTCAGTCCAGACAGTGTGGAAATGGAAGATGGGCGGGGTTTGAAGGGACCTGGGGGCTAGATTCCTGTGGCCCCATGGTGTCATGTTAACACTCTGGACTCCAAATCTTCAGGATTCTAGGTGAGAAAGGCAAAGCTCTGTACACAAAGAGCTCTTCAAGGCCACACATGCCCACACGGTTTAGGCTCCCAGAAGAGCCTGGTCCAGAGTTGATGTGATAGACTTGTTGGCAGCAGGATTCCACCTGGGTCTTGAATGTTCTGACAGAATGTAGATAAGATAAGAAAGGGAAAATACACAGGGACACTTGCTCAGCTATGTTCATAAGCAGCACTATTCATAATAGCCAGAACCTGGAGACAACCTAGATGCCCCTCAACTGAAGAACGGATAAAGAAAATGTGGTACATATACACAATGGAGTATTACCCAGGTAATAAAAAAAATGACATTATGAAATTCGCAGGCAAATGGATGGAACTAAAAAAAGTCATCCTGAGTGAGGTTATCCAGACCCAGAAAGACAAACATGGTATGTACTCACTTATAAGTGGATATTAGCTGTAAAGCAATGGATAACTAGGCTTCAATCCACAGCCCTAGAGAAACTAGGTAACAAGGAGGACCCTAAGAAGGATGCATGGATGACCCTGGAAAGGGGAAATAAATGAGATCTCCTGGGTAAACTGGGGGCAGGGGAGGGTATAGGGGAGGGTATGGGCAATGGGAACATGAGGGATCAGGATGATTGAGTTGGGAGAGAGATGGAGGGAGGGCAACAAGGGAGATATCTTGATAGAGGGGCCATGATGGAGCTGGGGAAAGGCCTGGTGCCATGGTGGCTCCTGGGGTCCGCAGAGATGACTCCAACTAGGACTCCTGGCAGTGGTGGAGAAGGTGCCTGAACTTGCCTTCTCCTGCGATCAGATGGGTGACTACCTAATCGTTATCATAGAACCTTTGTCCAGTGACTGATGGAAGCAGATATGGAGGTCCACAGCCAAGGACTTGGCCGAGCTCCAGGATTCCAGTTGAAGAGAGGGAGGAGGGGTTATATAAGCAGTGGGGGAGGGGAGGGAATCATGACAAGGAAACCCACAGAGACAGCTGACCCAAGGTCATGGGAGCTCACAGACTCTAGACCAACAGCTGGGGAGCCTGCATGGGACCAACCTCGGCCCTCTGCATGTGGGTGACAGTTGTGTAACTTGGTCTGTGTGTGGGGCCCCTGGCAGTGGGACCAGGATCTGTCCCTGGCACATGAGCTGGCTTGTTTGAAACCTATTCCCTATGGTGGGATGCCTTGCCCAGCTTTGATGCAGGGGGAGGAGCTTGGTCCTGCCTCAACTTGGTATGCCATGCTTTGCTGTCTCCCATGGGAGGTCTTACCCTTTCTGAGGAGTGGATGGGGCGGGGGAGTAGAAAGGAGGTGGAGGGAGGGAACGGGATGAGAGGAGGGAGGGGAAACTGTAGTTGGTATGTAAAATAAATTAAAATTAATTAATTAATTAATTAAAGGGAGGATGCTTGGAACCAAGGGGACACCTTAAAACACACTAGGAACTGGATCCAGTACTATGTGAGGAGGCAGCTAATAAAGTCATTTCCAGTCAGGTGGGACACAGTGCTAGCCCAGGGAACCAGGCTTTGGCAGGGCAGAGAAGTGGTCAGCATTAAGAGACAGTTACACTAGACACCGGGGGAAGAATTGAAGCCAGGAGCCACCAAACCCAGAACCAAAGCTTTTGCCCATTGCCTACGATCCAGGAGAACTGCTCAGCCCTGTCTCAACAAGCCAGGCAGCCTCAGTAGACAGGGCCTGGCTCCGTGTCCTCTCGGGAGCTGTTTTACAGTCTTGAGGCTTCTGCTGAGCTCTGTCTCCTTGGAGCTGAAGGCTGACCCCACCTCACTTCCACCCCAAGAATTGCCTAGAGTCTCCATATCTGGCTTTCTTTGGCGATCAGCAGGTAAGTTTGAATAAAGTTGGGAGGAAATCTCATTTGCTTTATCCTTAAGCAGAAAAAATATTTGCAGAAGGAACCTTTGAAGTATTCAGAAATGCCTCCTGGAAGTCTTTGAAGAAGCGGCATCCTCCGTTTAGTTACTTATTTAGCTAAGGGAGGCAGAAGGGAAGAGTTAGAGATAAAGAAAGCAAAGGCAACTCCACACCAGCTCAGCGACTCCACCTTCTCCTCTGCCCCGTGAGAGACACAGGGGAAAGCCACCGGGTGCAAGGGAGTGAGGACAGTGGACAAGGTGGAGGGAAGCCTTGGGAAGTCTTTCCTCCTGGGTTAAAGAAGAAGTTCTCTACCTGGCCACAGGAAGTAGATAATGAACAAATAAGGAAGCAGAGAAAATTAAAAAGCTAACTAGGACACAGAAATTACCTCCAAGTCTCTCTTGACCGACTGTGGCTCTTCCTTCCACTGGATACTCTGATCAAAATCTGCCAGGCGAACAGCTTTCTTGGAGTCTGAGGGACAGTTCCAGAGGTGCATAAAAAAATATTCTCCATGGCATCATGGTCAAATCATTTAAATAACTAGGTAACACATTATACAATCTATCACCTCTGAAGATCAGCAGTACTATTTACTCATGTCTGGCTTCATTTGATCGAGTAGGTGTCTGTCAAGAGCAAGACACACATTTTAT
The DNA here is from genome assembly GCF_903995425.1 of Onychomys torridus. Lineage (NCBI taxonomy): Eukaryota > Metazoa > Chordata > Mammalia > Rodentia > Cricetidae > Onychomys > Onychomys torridus. The sequence continues at coordinate 40,851,253 of NC_050453.1, forward strand.
TTTTTACAGGGCAGACAGTAGGAGAAGACGAGGGTGAAGTTAACCAGTTGTCCACTCACACAGCTCCTGGGGCACAGCACAGTAAAGGGGCTGCTGGCCATCGTTAAGGTTGCATCCTATGGCTAACAGCTAAGCAACAAGACAGAGTCTAAGAATGTCTTGGCATCGCTTTCCATCCAGATAACCCCACCAGCCCCAAGCTCCTCTAGTACTTTAGACCACCATCATGGGTCAGAAATGTGCTGGCTTGGAGTCATGGTTCCCTGCCCCCTCAGACTCTTCTTCCTTCTAGAAGAAGCCACTGAGTCCCCAGAAAGAGGAATGAAAGAATGATTGTTGAGAGTCAGAGCCAAAGGTGAGTGAGTCAGGGATTTAGTCCTCAAGAGGTGACCTCTGCTATCCGCATGAGTATCAGAAATAAATCTCCGTTCTGTACAAATCTCTTAGTCTGTGATCTTCAGTCACAGCCACACATAAAAGACTATCACGAGGCCTCACCTATTAAGATGTTTTGTGGCTGCAGATCCTGATGGGTGTATCCATGCAAGTGTAATTTTTTAACAGCCTCAAAAATAGACAAGAGGACATTGCGGGCAAACTTATCTTCCCCACTCTCCACGGGTTCCTTTCTGTGCTCTTTCAGGAACTCTTCCAGTGTCCACTCACACAGGGACATACACACATATGAACAGCCCTTGCTGGTCTCATGTCCATAGAAAGTCACGAAGTTACTGTGGCCAAGGCAGCCCTGCAGACAGGAGAGCTCATTATGTCCACGGGTGCTGTCCTCAGGGAAGACCTTCACAGCCGCCTCTCGATTGTCATAGAACCCCAGGTAGATGCCCCCTTCAGAAGTGCTAGCAATTTTAAATTCCTCATCCATAAAGATCTTGAGTTTGCCAATCATGGGTCGAGGCATACGGTGAAGTCTTTTCAAGGCTTCCGCCCAGCGTGAACTGTGAGGCAACCAGTTTCCATCAGGAGGGCCGGTTTGATGGTTAGCTTTGTAACGGAGAAGAAAGTCTATAAGTGAAGGATCGTAATTCCTCCTGGCTATCTCAACAAGATCCCCACACTCGGTACTGGCTCCTTTAGCACACAGCAACCGGACGATTCCATTCAGTTTCTGTTCAACCGCGATTAGTAAGGCTGTCTTGCCCTGGCTATCTCTGTCATCGATGTTTATTCCCTCTTGATCCAGTATCACTTGCACCAAACCTGTGTGTTTCCTTTCCACTGCGGAGATCAGGGGGGTCTTCCCTCCCTCTCCTCTCACGTTAGCGTCAGCCCCGTGGCGGAGCAGAAGGCGAGTAATCTCCTCCACATTTTGACTATCGGAGTTCAGCAGAGTACGGATCAAAGCATTTCTGCCCATATTGTCCCGGGCATCGACTTCCGCCCCCATGTCATTGAGGAGTATACTCAGGACTTCTATGTGGCCGTTTTCAGCAGCACTCATAAGAGCTGTGGCCCCTCCTTGCTTCAGTCGCCTTTTGTCTTCCGTGGTCACCCGTTTCAAATTCACATTGGCTCCCTTATCAAAAAGGAATCTTAAGGCTTCGACGTTGCCTTTCTCGGCAGCTTCCATGAAAGCCGTGAAGCCGTTCAAGTCGTGCTCATCGACAGCTGCTCCTCGAGAGAGGAAAATCTCGAGCAGTCTCACGTCTCCGTGGATCCCGGCGATGATGAAGGGAGTGGCCCCATTCTTCTTCCTTCGATGGGCGTCAGCACCGTGACCAAGCAGGAGCTCGACAATGTCTACCCTGCCAAGCTGCACCGCATTGTGCAAAGGTGTCCAGCCCCCAGTGTCTTCACAGACATTGACATCAGCCCCTCTTTGCAGCAATTGCTGGATCCTGTCAACATTTCCCTCTTTAACAGCTTCAATCAGCGAAAGACTGTCTTCACTTACGGTCGTCTGATTACGTGAGGATGTGGATCCATCCTGGGGGTGGTCATGATGCATCTCCATGATAGTCGATTCCAGTGCTGAACGCTTTCAGCCTCTTCCTTGAGAAACGAACACTTGTTTCTTTGGGATGGGATGAGAGTCGTGGAGTAAGAATTGGGTTTATGTGTTCTGTCTTCTGATGTCTCCTTTGTAGACAAGCGAAGAGGTGGCTTTGTCATTTCGGTCAGGGAAAATTCAGCAGACTCAGAACTCAGGTTTACCCATATAGGAAGCATTTTCTTGCTTAATTAGGAGTTTCTAAATTGTAGACTATTGTGAATATTTGTAAGTTTAAAACGAAAAATTATTACTCCATAGTTCCACATCTCCAAAGCAACTGCTATCAATATTTAGTATACGTGTATAGTGTTAAGTTTCAAACCGAGGACAAATAACTGAGATGCCTACTTAACGAATCAGAGAGGACCTGGCAGCCAGGTTCTCCCAGCATCCCTCAGTCACTACCTGTTACAGGGTTTGGCTGGCATACCCTGCCTTCTACCCTGAACTTTGCAGCCCAGGGGCTCTTCCCCATATAATCTAGAAATCATGGTTACCCACTCCTTTTGTATCTTTGGCCTCCTGGCTGCTGTACCTGGACCCTTCTCCCTCTCCTCACATGGCCCAGCTCAGTCTGGTCATGTCCACTCTGGACTCTCAGAGGTCCCTGTCTCTGGCTATGCTCTCCCACAAGTCTACAGTAAACTTTCTCCTCCACTACACCTCCGAGCAATCATGTCCTTTCCCTCTTCCTTCCTTCCTTCCTTCCTTCCTTCCTTTCTTCCATTCATTCATATAGAATTATTTTCAGGCTAGGGTAAGGCTAGGTTAAGTGACTCTGCACTTAAATGCTTATTTTAATTTTCTAAACTTGACTATTTTAATATTAGAAATTAAAAATTAAACAGTTTAAAACAATTCTGAAAGATGTGGTGGAAAGTTTAGCTCATTTTATCTTGTTTCCCTAATTTAGATTTCTTATAACAGACATCTAACATTTCATGACTAGTCATGAAAACTAACTACTTTTTCAACAGTCTATAAAAACGTACTTACCTAGAAGTTGGTGGCTTTGGTCTGGGGGAGCACAAGAAGCTCCTCTAAGGAGAGAAGTGTATTTCTTAGTCTTTGTCCATCTGGGTTTCCTTATCCCACGGGAGGTTGGTCACCCCACCTCACGGCTGCGTTCTCCACACCTGCCCTCTTCACACTCAAGTGCGATGTTAATTGAAGAAGTCTGGAAAAAATGTGAATTGTGAGCTCAGCTTTGAGTTTCTGGGTGTGCAGCTTTTGACTGTTACTTCCTGGTTGCACACTCTTAAACC
>NC_050453.1:40859528-40882028 GCF_903995425.1 Onychomys torridus
GCAACAGAGTTAGTGCAAGAGGTTTATTGGGGGAGGGAGAGAGGGAAAGAGGGAAAAGCCTTCTCAGAGTGGGGCCAAGAGAGAGGCAGACACTCAGACACACCCGCAGAGAGAACAGGCAAGAGACAACAGCTGTGACTGTCACTTTAAGAGGTCTGCGTGTTGCACAGCTGAGCGTGGGAAAGCACCTGGTGGCAGCTGTGTCTCAGTGGCCCAAGCAGGCTGGTCACAGCAGCCGGAACTAACACGGGTTGTGTAGTCCATCGTCAAGGGAAGCCAGAGCAGGACTCAAGGCAGGAACCTGGAGGCAGGAACTGAAGCAGAGACCATGGGGGATGATGTTTCCTGGCTTGTTCCCCATGGCCTGTTCAGCGTGTTTTCTTTGTACAACCTAGAACCACCTCCTTAGCCACAAGCCAAACTGATGGAGGTAATTCCCCAGTTGAGGTTCCCTCTTCTGGGTGACTCCAGTTTGTATCTAATTGACAAAAACATAAATGATTTGTGGATCAGGTGGCTATGGGATGGAGTTCTAAAACTGTTCTGGTTTTTACCGCCACCTGATCCACAAATCATTTATGACTGGGCTGAGCGTTGCTACGTGGAGTGTCTAAAGGGCTTCCTTTTTTGGTTTGTTTTTGTTTGTTTGTTTGTTTGCTTTGTTTTGTTTTTTTGTTGTTGTTGTTTGCGGGGCGGGGGCAGGTGTTCAAGACAGGGTTTCTCTGTGTAGCTTTGAGCCTTTCCTGGAACTCACCTCGCTGGCCTCGAACTCAGAAATCTGCCTGCCTCTGCCTTCCAAGTGCTGGGATTCAAGGCGTGCGCCACCACCGCCTTCCTTTAACAGACTGTTAAAATAATCCAGCCAAGGTCAGCCCAGAGCAGAGCAGAGCAGGACCTAGGGGTAGCAAGTCATGCCAGTTTGTTCTGAGCAGGCCTGCGAACTCCAGGAGAAGGCTGACTCTTGCCGCCCACCACAGCCTGCGCGCAGGAAGCTTGCCTGTCGTGAGCAGTGTAGGAAGAACTCAGCCCAGAGGAAATCCAGCACTTGATCACATGATCCTGGCGGGTTTGGGGCTCTGCGGGTGATCTGGGGTACAAGGAAATAAGGATCCACGCGCAACTGGACGCTCTTTGGAAGCGGGAGAGATTTCACAATGGCTGCCTTCCCCTTTGTTTTCTAGGAACTAGACGGAACAAAGGGGAGCTGGGTTGACAGCAGTCACTCAGGTTAGCCAGCAGAGGGCGACGTTCAGCTACTTTTGTCGTGATAGAGCATCTTGCCCATCTGGTGTTTGGTCCACGCTACAGGTTTCCCATTTTTGTCTTATTCCCCCGCAGTCATGGGATGACTTCTCTAATTGCTGCTGACGATCCGTGGGGGTGTTTATGTCTAGGGGAAGCGCTCTATACACGGCCGCTGAGCAGAGAGCTGCCAGGGCCGTTTTGCTCATGTACGTTTTCTCTCATATTTAGAATTGAGCCATGACAGATACTTTGGGGAATAAGTTCCTCCCGCAAAAGAAGCCATCTAGTCTGAATGGGTCATTTTGGAAAGCTAAGTATCATTTCCCTCATCCTGGCACTTCTTCCCAAAGAAGAATTTTAAACAACCCAGACCACACCCCAGAGCGGTTGCAGGTCTGAATGATTTCTAAGAGGTACCACTGGCACACTGATTTGTTACATATTTTTTTTATGATTCCAAACCCCAATCCTAAAAATCGTTTGAGGCCACTTATAATAGAAAGCATGCATATAATAAAACTATTAACACTTAATAAGAGATTTCGTGAATAATGGGAAAGCAACCATCGGATTCCAGTAGAAAACTCAATCCTGGATCAAGGCCATGGCAGAGAGTAAAAGTGACCCTTCTGAGGATTTATTAGCTATCACATCAAACATGAGCATGAGAGGCGTGTCACTTGGTGCCAGCTGCCCTCTTGGGGGAGGATAAGTGTTCGCACAGAAAAGCATGGAGGTGAGTGGCAGGAACCATGACGTCCCCCGACCATCTTGAACCAAGAGGAGATGGCCCGAGAGACAGACTAGGACCACCTTCTTACAGGAGAAGAGATCAGTCTATTCACAGACTCGAGGCCCTGGCTGGGGTTTAAACTTTGAAGAAGGAATAATTTACTAAGAACAGAGAGCAAGCCCAGGAGTGAGTGGGAAGCCTGGACTAGAGACACAGAGCGGAAACACAAGGCTAGGGTAAAGGTGAGGAATACCCCGCCCCTCCCCGTGACCCACTTCCCACACTCAAGATATTAGAACTGTGCTTGTGGTTGCCTCAATCTTTCCTTTGACCAAAAGGAACATGGACTGCAGGGCTTGCCTTTGAGCTCACTTCCAGGGATGCACTTTGCTCACCCAAAGCCTTCTGGGATCTCGGGTAGAAGACAATGAGTAAAGAGGAATTGACTGAATACTGCCGTTCTCCTATCTGTAGTGTGCAGATGGTCTGGCCTGGCTCACTAGGCAGCAACAGCTAACTGGTGCAGCTTCTTGCTACCTCTTTACAGTTGAGTGATTCCCCTAAACTTTCTGGGCCTCGGCTTCTATATTTTTAATGTGATAGGATCCTTACAAGGACTACAGAAATTAACATATGTAAAATAGTTAGAGCAGTCTCTGCCAGATACAAGTATTTGCTACTTTTTGAGCATGCCACCAAGTCGCCTGATACACACTTTTCATACGGTTTCTGTCATCACAAAAGCTCTTCGAAGCCAGTGCTATTTATAGTCACATTTTATAATACAAAGTGAGAGTCTAGGAAATTGAGCAATATACTGATTAGTGAGCCGCAGACATGAGATTCACATCAGTTGCCTAGCTCTGAACATTGCATCATGCTTTCAGCCGGGCTGCCTCTTAAATGGGAATGCACTGTAAGTTTTTAAAAGTCCACACGTTCTTGCTTCTCTGGAAGTCTAAGTCAGTGCCTGAGCTCACGAGTGTTGGTGGTCAGTCTTGCTTGTCATCTTGATTGGATCTGGTATTAGCAAAGAGACAGGCCCCTGGGTGGGTCTCTGAGAATGTTTTCTGGAAGGTTCGAGTGACCGGTGAAGACCCCTCCTGGGCAGCATCTTCTAGCCGATGCCAAGACATGAGGGGGGAAGGGCTGCAGGCTTTGCCCAGCTGCCTCAGCTCCCTGCAGGTAAGTGCATCTACCCTGTGACAGCGCCTAACCCCCTTACACCTCTCACCCTTAGGATGGACCTCAGATGTTTAACTTCAGACTTTATTTGCTTCTCCAAAGTGGTTTGGATTCCTGGACCAATTTCAAGCACTCCACTCACATCAAATTACCTGGAATCAACACTTCGTAGTCCCTGGACCCCTGAACAGTCTCTTACCCGAGACCTTCCAGATTGGAAAGTTAATTTTTAGCCCTAAAAGAACTAAGGCATGGTCATGGCCACAGAGGGGCAGCAGAGGGCAAAATATGAGCTGGCCTTCCTCAGCCATGGAAGTCCCATTCTGTTGCACTGCTCTGGCCTGGTTTGAGTGGATCTCTGTAGTATGCTGGCTTAATCAATGCTTACCACCTTACATGTCCTCAACAGGGATTCTGGAATGCCCCACAAGGAGCAGGCAAAATATATAGAAAACTGGGGATGAGGACCTGCGTAAGTCAGGAGTCTGTAGTCTAAGCCCTCAGTGTCAGAATCCCTCCTGCCATCACCCAAGAATCTGGGATCTAGGTGTAGGGTGTGATTCTCAGAGATCTTTACCCCTAAGTATTTGATCTCTGATCACCCTAAGGACTTAGGGGAGAGATAAAAGCCAACAGCATGTCGGGATACATAACTGCACATCAACAGTTAACTATAACACCACATAAAAATATTGTCTCTTCTTTTGAATTGGGATCTCACTATGTAATTTAGGTTATTCTCAAACTCACAATCCTCCTGCCTCATTCTCCTAAGAGCTGGGATTCCAGGCTTTCCCCACTGTGTGCCTGGCAAGACCATTTTTTCAGGTAGCTGACAAGCAGGAAACAAAGGGCAAGCTTTCAGGAATGAGGTGACCCAGAAGGCAATGGGCAAAAGAGGTTGGTCCTTGCAGACTGCCCCCCAAAGCTCAACCCTTGCATGCCTTCAGCTACCCACCCCACCCTGTCCCCCAACCTACAGAATCCCCAGAGGTCTGTGACATCACAGGCTCTCCATACCTCCCTGGACCACCTTCTCAACCATACAGTCTTTGGAGACAGGATGCTAGACTTGCATTTTATTTTCATTTCTTACAAGAATATAATAACACACTCAAACAGGAAAATGGGGATTGCATACACTGCTGATAAGGGAACCCAGTTCCCTTTGTTAACAATAAATAAATATTAAAACAGTGGGGTGTCCCCCCAACAGCCCTCAGTGGTTCCCAAGGCTTGAAGAGGTAGAGTCTGGTGGGGGAGGAGGCACAGCCAGGCAGCAGCTCCCGCTGAGATTCTCCAGTAGAGGCAAGCAAACCACAATAAATAACAACAGCGACAAATAACAGCTGAGACAATCAGCACAACACAATGTAACAATATATTAGATTTAAATAATTTTCTCCTGGAGAAGCCTCAAGTGCAGAGAGAACAATGTTGGCGACCGACCTGGGTCTCCACTGCCATTTTGGTCTCTGGTGCGGGAAGTCGAACTTACTGAGAACGTTTGTTCGGTAGGACCCAGAGGTGATAGGTGGGTTGATTCCCCCCGCAGCCCCGCCCTTCCAAGCAGCCCTCAATCCTCCCGGGCTGCACTTCCAGCTTCGGTTCCAGACCTATCTTGGTCTACCTCTCCCTATTACAGTGGGCATCTCCTGTCTACAGGAAAGAATCACAAGGCTCCCCTTCCACCAGGGGGCGTCTCTGTTCCCAGTCTCATAGCCGCAAAGAGAACGGATTTGACTTCAGCTAGACTTCTAGACTCCTCCTACAGTTGGGTTTTCTAGGACGCTTTCTCCCTCACTCGGTTGCTGGACATGAGTGGACATGGCCCCGGTGCCTGAAGCCTCCTTCCACCCACCTCCCCCCTCTGAGACCTCATCTCCTAAGGCCGTGCAGGGCTCAGCGAGGCCTCCCAGTTAGCCCTGTTCACAGGCGGACCCTGTGCAAATGTTAAGGACAGGGGGGGCCACCCACAGAAGGCCACCAAGAGCACCCAGTCTAGGGTCACACTAGCAAAGTGGCTTCTTTTTTCAGGGCTCATTATTGACCTGGAAAGGGGTTCACAGGCCAGTTTTTGAGGTATAAAAATCTCACTGGGGGGCAAGAATCCTAATAACTCATTGACCCCCATGAGATCGTAAGAATGAACCCAGGAACGTTAAGAAGCCTACGCTGGGGGACCCCTGGTATCTCTGGGAAGGCGAGTGCAGAAGAGAAAGGTTCCCCATTCACAGTTTTTTCTAGGCCCAGTCCAGGAACAAGGAAATCAAGAGGTGCTCAAAGCCAACCGTCTTGCAGGTGAGCAGCTGCTACGGGTCTCTCCAGCTCGCGTTCTCAAGGTTCCCAACCCACCCCAGCGTTCCTGTGTGCCCCCATCGCTTCCCCGGAGCGCCCCGCACAGCCTCCTGGTCAGCCCTCAGCCACGGGTCCCAGAAGTGAGGCGCCCCTCCCACGCCGAGCCCCCCACGGTATCTGGAGGAGAGGGAATGCTTCACACCCAGGGTGCCGGAATGTCTGTCCCTTCACTGTGCTCTGGCACACACTGGGCTGCTGCTTCAGGGACGGGTGACTCCACCTCTCTTCCTGCTGGCTTCTTTGCTGCCTTGGAGGCTCAAGTATGTGAAGGCTCGGCTGGGCTGCTGCTGCTGCTGCTGCTGCTGCTGCTGCTGCTGCTGCTGCTGCTGCTGGATGCAGAGGTGGAGGTGGCTGAGGCTTGGGCAGCCAGGTCCCGATAAGCAGGCGACTTGAGGAAGCGCGGGTAGGAGTCCTTCTCCATCAGGGTGCGCGTCTTCCCCTGAGCCACATCGAAGCAACTGGCCGTGGCTGCCTGAACGTTGGTCTTGGTCAGCTCCCGGGTCTCATGATCTATGTTCACCTGTGGGAAGCAGGGTGCAACAGTGAGAAACGGGTACGGAGCGGCCGGGCAGGGAGTCGGGCGGGCAAGCGAGGTCACGGAAAGAACACCAGATACTAAATAAAGAAGGAGTTTCCCTTCCTAAAAAATTTTTAAATTATTTTTTATGTGTTTGTGCCTGCATCAGTGTGTCCACCACATGTGTGCTGGAGCCTGTGGAGGGCTGAAGAGGATCCTGGATCCCCAGAACGGGAGTTGGAGGAGGTCGCCAGCTGCCATGCTGGTGACAGGATATAAGAGTTCTAGAGGTATAGAGTGAGGTGACCTATGTCCTCTGGAAGAGCAGCAAGTGTTCTTAACCACTGAGCCATCTCTCCAGCCCCCACTAGGCAGCTTTTCAGCTCTGGGACAGTTCCCACATCAGACCCACAGGGTGCTCCTCTGATCTCTCAGGATTAACATGAGGTTGTGTTATGCAAAGCCAGAAGCTGTGTTCTCCGTTGTCAGAGTCCTGATCCAAGTCTCCGCCTCTGTGCTGGACCTAGGCAATCCTTCCTAACTGGCTTCCCTCACTCCCACAGTCTGCTGACCTCACAGCTGCTACACTGAGTCCGCTTGTCAGGGAACATCTCAGCTTCCTCCCCATGTCATTCAAAAGAAACGCTAGGATGACCACATCTGGCCCTCAGCTATATGCATGACCTCATGTCCTGCTGTCTCCCTGGCCCTTCCCTCTCTCGATCCTTGCACCTCCCTGCTTTGTGTGCTGTTTCCCCGCTTCCTAACTCCCATTGCGGGCTCTGTCCATACCCCACCTGGCTTACATTGACTTGGTTTACTGACATCTCCCATTAGAATTTAATCCCACTAGAGATTTGTTTTTTTTTCACTGGTATATCCTCTGAGATCATAAAAGTGCCTTGCATATAAGTGACACTTAATAAATCTTTATAGATTGATGTGAAATACAGAAGCAACCAGAAGACAAAAGACACAAAAGCATGGCATTACTCAGGTATGCCCACCAGGTGGCGCCATGGCTACTGTGTAGATAAATCCAGGAGGGAAGGCTGACTTGCTCTTATTTAAAAAAAAAAAAAAAAACTGTCCCCAAAGGGTGGGTGCAGGGGTCAGCCAGAGCACTAAACCAGTTCCTATGATGACTTTGTTCCTCCAGTTGATGTGCTGAGGTTTAAAAAATAATAATAATAACTGATTCACAAATATAGGTACAGAGAGAAGGCAAAAAGCCTGCTGCTCTGTCCTGGGCCACCAAGTGTCACAGAGTCTAGTGTCTGGTCACTGAGACCAAGAAGGCCACTGTACTGCAAAACCTAATTCCTCCTCACTGACCCCCACTGGCCCTGCTTCTCAGTTGGGAAGAGGCAGGTGGGGTCTGGAAGAGTCACCGCCAGTGACGGGACACTGACCTCTTTAGGGGCTTCACTGCGAATGTACTCATCAAAGATGCGGTGAGCCCTGGTGGCCAGTTTGGTGGCTGATCGGATCTTCTTGAACTCCTCGCAGGCCAGCCAGAACTCCAGGTTCTCCTCGCTGAACTCCGTCTTCAGGAAGGCGTGGAAGGCCGCCACTCCATCTGGTGGGGGTTGAGGGGAGAAAGGAGACAGGTCAGATTAGGGGACAGCTGGGAATAAAAGGAGAAAAGACAGCAATTGCCATTAATGGTCCTATTTTTAGAATGTCATTTTCCTGAACAAGGCTCTGCCTTTGTGTTCTGAACAGAGGCTGACACACTGGGGGACCGGGATTATTATTACTACGACTATTATTTTGCCTGTGTCTTTCAGCATCCCTGGGACAAGCTCCAAGCACATGAGCATGCACGTGCCCTTCACAGACAGACAACAGGGTCTTACTTACTCTTGCTGCTCAGCAACAAATCAAAGGACTCTCTCCATCCCAGAACATCTTCCGAGAAGCTTCTGCCAAGAAAAGGGGAAAGAGCAGAGATTTTTTTAATTAATTTTTTAAGTCAAGAAAGGCATAGCACACATCCTAGGCAGAAGTTGCTAATTATCAGAGCTAAGCCCTCAGATTCATACCGAGTCAGGGTAAGCAGTGAGGTTATATAATGGGCAACTGGGCATCCAGCCACAATGCCAGGGGCCCCTTTAGCCCTCAGCCAGCATCCCTAAGGCTCCCTCTTCTGCGACCAAAATTGATTCTATTCCCCCAGATTCTCAGCTTCGACTTGCACACCTCTCCAGGGAAGCAGGAGCTTCACAGAAATTCTCTCTACCTACAACCCAGACCCTAGCACAGCACCTGGACTGCTGGCGTTCAATTTAAAAAGGGGGGCTTCTAGGCAAGGTGCTCTCTAAATGGAAGCAGACCCCCTTCTTAGCTCTGCATTCAAGCGCAATGGCACCTCCATAAGCAGGAGTGCGTGTCCTGCGTGCAGGCATCTGCTGGGGTCTGCAAAACCCGGACTCCACCACCTGCTCCGTGGAGCTCGGCAGCCACAGCACAGCAGCGGAGTCTCACTAAAATCTCCAGAGAGGGTGGCTTAGGCCCCTCAAGCCTGTCTCCTCCCATTTTCCCTCTCAAGTTTCCTCCCCTCTAGAACCCCAGGGCTGGAGAGAACAGGACTTACCTCTCTTTGCTATGTTTGCTGGTCCACTCGAACTTGCTAAGCCCCCCAGTGTCGGAACTCAGCTCTGATTTATGAAGAAAGACTCCCAGACGTGTCTTGAACTCTTTAGCTCTGAAAGACAAACCACGAACATGTAAGGATTCTGTTTGCTCTGCCAGCACAGAGAAGTTGACGGGGGAGGTGGGGGTACGAGAACTAACTCCACCACCGCATAGTTCAGTCCCAAGAAACCTGAGTACACTCGACTAACACCCTAAAAGCTTTCCTCATGAGCGTCTCCAAGTTCTAGGCCACAACAGCAGCCCTCGAGCTGCGCCCTGATAGGTCTTAACACTTTGGGGGCTTTAAGGCGCTGCAGTCGCGTTCCCCTGTCCCTTCTGCCTAAGTTTTCCAGGCCTGACGGTTGGTGGATTCAGGACGTTGTTCGGGACGGCTAAACAAACTCACACCTCTTACCTCTCCAGGCAGGAGTTGGGGAAGGTGGCCAGGGTGCGGCACATGGTTGCGGGCGCAGGGCAGCACGTCGTGGGGAAGAGAGTGGCGGGCTCCGCGGGGCGCTGGAAGGCGAACAGGGAAAAGCGAGGCTGTCCCAAGTACCGGGATGCACAGACCGGGTCTGGAAGGGAGCACGCGTCCGAGCCCCGGCTACCAGTGCCTTTATCCCCGAGGGGCGGGGCGGGGCCGGGAGTTGCCGACCAATAAGAAACTGGGGCTGGGTCTTGCGAGGGAGGAGGCGGGGCGGGGCGCCCGAAGGGCGGGGCGCGACTGGCAGCCCCCAGGGCCTCCTCCCGAGCGCACGGGGCTGTCCCCACCCCGAGGTCCGAGACTTGGGGTGCCAGGAGAGGAGGAAGGCTTGAAGACCAGACGTACGCCCACAGATTGCCAGGAAAAAAAAAAAAAAAACCAAGCCGCCGACCGACCTCTAGTAAACGCAGGAAAACAATTCAGAAGTGTCAGGAGGGGACTTTGTGAAGGTGGCCGGTCCCAGAGGCACTGAAGAGATCACAGGAGAGGCTGAGCTTCTAGGGTCACAGAGGACAGGAGCACAGGGTGCATCACAAGAAAAAGTACATCACCGTTATACTGAACTCTCTCAGGTCAGAACAGGTACCATTCTACGTTTTCCAAAGGTGATGCAGCCTACGTAAGCTTTTCACCCCGCTGCCATCAATCACCTCCACTTAGGAGACGAAGGGATCAGAGGATCGGAAAACTGGAGACTTGGCCAAGATCAGGGTTGGAAACAGCAGGCATGTGGGAAAACATTTATTTAACGCAATTATAGCAGAAACTTTTGCAATGATGCTTAAAAAAAAAAAAAGGTTTAATTGTTCTATAGTTATAGGGTAAATATTAGTGCCTGAATTCAGATTTGAATTTACCGTGTTTCTCCCACTGGAGAGCAAAAAGCAAGCAGAAACGGCTCTGTGACTGATCAGTGACCCCGAGGCTAACAACTTCGAGTTCAGTGCCCCTGAACTCTCTGGGCTAACAGTAATAAATATGTGCTGCTCCTCACCCTTCCATAAAGGCACCACAGTCTTCCCTATTGACCCTCAGTTCCCTTTGAGACTGACCAAGAGGCAGCCGGTGAGGTTAAGGGTAGATATTTGTGGAGTTTCAAATCCTGGTTCTCCTGTATACTGATGAGAGACCTTAGGCAAACTTCATATTTCCAGACGTTTCTTTTTCTCCGTGTCTAGCACTACACTTACTGTTGTGGGGATTCAAGGTTTCCGCTAGCTAGAGCTCCTAAGGAAACATTCTGCAGCATTGGCATGAATGCTAGGGAGAATTCTCAGAACCCAACTGGGAGGAAAGAAAAGCAGTGGGGCTGAAGAGAGAAGCAATATCACGCCATTTCAGGAGAGACCCCCAGAGGGTCTTCAAGGACGATCTAGAGTTGTGTTGGACCTTTACGAATGTCTACATCCGAAGCCAAAGGGCAGACCCTGACATTAACCATTTATTGGGTGCTGCTGGGCTGAGATGGCCTGACCTGGCTCCAGGTGACCCCTCTGTCAAGAGCAACAACAGAAACCATGCCACAGAAGGTGCCCACAGACTAGAGAAGGGGATCTGGGTGACATGCCAAAGCACCCACATCAACATGTAAGGTGCTTGGAGCAAGACTTAGCATGTAACCGGTACTCTATATTGCATTTCAGTTTTACTTAGCCGGAATTCTAGACAATAAGAAAAATGCTGTGTGTGTGTGTGTGTGTGTGTGTGCCTTTTAGAGTACAGATTTCCATCTCACAAGGGTCATCTTCAGAGCAATAGTTCTTTAGCAAGGCCTGCTCTGTGCTCCTTGAAGTAAAAGATCAAGGAAGGTAGGAAGAGAGGGAGGGAGGGGCTGGAGATGCAGCTTGGTGTTGGAGCACTTGCCAAGCCAGTGCCAGACCTGGGGCTTGAGCCCTGGGAGAAGAATAAGGAGAAAAACAGAAAGAGGAGAATAAAGAGACAAAGCGGGTGTTCTGACCCAAAAGAGCTCAACTAGAAGGCTGGAGGACGTGGAAGGGAATGTGAGAGGGAGAGCAGGAGGGGAGGGAAGCCTATGAGCTAGGAGTTGTTGGGGGAGTTAAGAGGATAGAGTCCCAAGTTAGACACGATGTGGGACAATTGGTCCAGAAGACACCCTCCTTGAGCCAGGCCCCGTGAGGGGTGACCTAGTTAGTCAACACAGTGTACTCTCAACTGTTTGAAGCCTTTCCCAAACTCCCACGTACTCAATGGAGAGCCAAGGCTGAGAGGATATGGCACCCCTTCCCATCACACTTCTATCTCGGATGCAGTCAACGCCACATCCACATGCTCATCTTGCCAACCTCAGCTCTTGAGGACTTCCTACCTCACAGCCTCACAGCTGGGCTGCGGTTATGTGGGCAGCGGTAGGAGGATGCCTCGTACAGCGGCCGGGTATCTCAAGGCTTCAAGTCCATCCAGCCCACCAGGAGCACCTCCCGGTTCTGAGGCAGAAGTGTTCAGCTGACATGAGGGTTTTGTTTTGCTTGGTGCTCCTGTGATGCCCACCGACACACTTTGATCACACAGCTGCCAGGCACAGATGTTATCTGCATTATCATGTGTTATCCATGGCACGGCCATTCTCCATGTGACAAAGGGGGGGAAAAGAGGTATGGTCTCTCCTGCACTCTTGCCGGTAACTGAATCAGCCCAGACATAGCCCCGTGACAATAATACTGACTTCTTCACAGACTCCTCTCAAACTTCCCCATCCGCTCTGCATCCCTGTAAATAGGCCACAGGAGGCTTTTAATTTCCATTTTGCAGGCAAGAAAACAGCAGTGCCCGAGGTGCCCTTCATTAAATGAATCCAAACTGGAACTAGCTAGCTGAAGCCAGGGCTGTCTCGGGATTCCTGAGCTAGTATGTTCTATTTGATAAAGCAAGCAGAGACAAAGGGATTGATGTGCAACCACAGACAGGCACACAGCTCCCTACTGCAGATGAAGAGCCCTTCTCAGAGTTCAACCTGCCTCCCGGTTGCCATGGTTACCTCTCCAGTTTCCAGACAGAAACTTTTTGAAGTTCACAATGCATCCCAAATTCTCTTCCCAGCAGGTCAGTTCCTACCTGTGATTTCAGAAATGCGACTGACTCCACCGTTGATGTGAATCTAGCCAGTTGAATTCGCTTGTGAATTGCACAGGCTTTGACAAAACCTGACCTCATTTTTTGCCCAGCGTGTCCAGCACAGCTGCCATCTCTTTAATGGAGGGTGTGAGGACAACAGCTTTGTGGCCTGGGTCATCTGGGATCAGCAATCTGGGCAGAGCTGGGGTCAAGATTAAACATCCCACAGTGCTCCAGCCTGGCCATCCTTTATCTCCATTGGCCTCTGTGGTACCCAGCATACACTTTCTGTAGTAGCAGAAGTCCAGACAGGAGCTTTGTCTGTTGTAAATGGTGTGGTGGTGAATGACTGTAATCTCCTAAAACACACACACACACACACACACACGCACACACACACACACACACACACACGATCCCCACAGGGCTCTGGATCCTCCAAACTGAAAACATATTTTTTTAAATTTACTGTGTCCCCAAGTCAGTGGGAAACAACAACTTTAACTCTAGATTCTTCCTTTACCACCAGGATTTTATAATTCGGGGGCTAGGAAAATGGGTTGGTGGGTAGAGTGCCTGCTTCACAAACATGAGGACCCGAGTTGGGGTCTCCAACACCCGCCCACCTAAAAAGCCAGGGCTGGCCAGGGCTGTTAATCCTGGGGCTGGCAAGGGAGAGGTGTGGGATATACTGACAGAGAAAGATGAATTCCTGGGGCTTGTTGACCATCCCGCCTAGCTAAAACCCAGGTTCAAAATGAGAAAACAGAAGTCCATCCCTGGAGGAAATGGCAGGATGCTGCACTATCCATCCGTCCCACGATTCTGTCTCCCACATCCTCTCTCCACCCCATCCCCCTTACTTGCTCGCTCCATTCCTTTCTCTCCACTCACATTTTCCATTTTTCAGTCATTGCCCTTAGCTGTGGTGTCGTCACTGGCTCTGGACTTTTCTGCTTCCTTACTTCCTAGTCCCCTGTGCCTGCAATTCCCGAGTGTGGCTGTGGAAAGCCCCATCCTCTGCTGAAGTCCCTCGGTTAATCTTTGAACTCTGCAACTCCCCAGCAATCCTTCCCAGCCCACGCTTCTCCACCTCCATTTGCTCCTAGAAGGTCCTGGCTCCCACTTGGGAGGGAGTCCAAGACTAGCATCCTGTAGTCAGACCTTTAGCTTCCAAAGTCTTGGTCAGGGCATCATTGAGTCCTGAAGACCCTAGCTCCTCCCTGTCCTGCCACTGTTAGATGGAGCCTGGCTCTCTATTTTTATGCTTTCTGGTTTCTGGCATGTTGGTATGAATCCTCATAACTACCAAGTATGGTGTTTATGGTTGGGCACATGTGATCTTGTCTCCCAAGCTACGCTGTCTTCCCAACACCACAGTGGACCATCCACCTGCCTCCAGCCTCCTGGATTCCCCCTTGACTGCCAGTGACCAGGTTTCATGGCCTCTCCCTATGCTTGTTAACCCCATGGTGCCTCTGCTCACACACCTGTCCACTGCCCTGCAGTTGTAGTGGGAGCACTTGGGAGACTGAGTCAACCAGTGGCATCCACAACCCCATTTAATCCTAATATTGCCATTTCCAAACTGGGAGAATTACCTAAGAGTTTCTAAACATCTTCCTCTTCCTCATTGTGGCTCCCCACTCCCTTCCTCCTCTTTTCTGAGAGCACCTCTCTTCCATTCACTAAGACTCAGAAACAAACTTTAGAGAAATCTAGATTTTCCTCAGGTCCGCATTTTCCAAGGCCCTGAGAAGTCATTCAGAATGAAAGATTCTAGAAGAGGGAATAACTGAGGCCTGGCATTTGCAAGTGATTGAGAAGCAGGGGTCAGACCTCTGGTTCTAAGACTGGGTGTAGAGTTGTTTTTCATCTCAGAACTGCAGAGTCCTGCAGGTTCTGGGTGAGGCCATGCTTTGTTTCAGGCAGGAACCAAGCCTTGAAGGACCCTAACACCTGCCACCCTGGGGCTGGAGTAGAAACATCCCCAGCATTGCTCCTCTGCCACTTCCCACCACCCACCACACACCACACACCACACACCACACACACACACAGGAACTCCAAGCAGGGTGCAGCACTCTCCCAGAAAATGGCAAACAGCCCACAGCTGTGCCACTGGCAGAACAGAGATCCAGAGCAGGTGAGAAGACAGCTCTCAAATTCGGGGCAGCAGGACCCAAATACACTCACAGAGGAAGGTCCCAAGATTAACTGTTTATGGCCCAGCCCAGAAACTCATCGAATTAAACCATCCCCGGTTTCAAGGACACTTAGCTTGCTTAGGCAGGATGGAGATGATCACAAAGATGCTTCAAACCCCGAATCTTGATGCCCTTCACCATATCCAACACGATATACACTCGCTAAGTACCAAATCCGTGAGTAAACAAAGGAACAAGTCCCACAGACACAGAGAATGTAATACCCTTGGAGAATCACTGTCAACACTACCTCCCCAGGGCCTTTGAGTCGCAAGCTTTCTCTGCTGAACTCATGCCAGGCAATTTTCTGGAAACGGGTCCCAGAAGGGCTAGATTATGCAGTGAAATTTAATGCTATGCATGCCCCTAACATGGACTGCCACAGTAGCTTTTGGAGTCTCCTGGGGTGCAGTAAATGGAACCAGGTCTGCAGGAGGACCAGACAGCAGGGCTGAAGCTAAGAACAGGACTTCAAGCACACCCGGAACCTGCATGAACTCAACGTGTCCCCCTCAAAGCCTCCAGTACAAAACTCTCAGCACATCTCGCCTCCTTCGGGTCCTGTGTGGGGAGGAGGCATTCCCAAGATGCCTGTTTGAGGATCCCAGCTCCGTGTTTAGTAGGAGGATTTTTAGTGGCATCACCAGTCTATCACACATCAGTACTCCAGGCTCAGCCAAGACTGGACCCCAGATGTGTCCAAAAGGTCCAAACCCAGAACTATTCAATGCTGATCTCAGAGCAGCTTGGGGCTAGACCCTGGCTACCACTCTGGTCATGTCTCCACATTATCCTAAATTAGTCCTAGAGCTCAGCTGGGGCATGAGGAACCCCAGAACAGCAAGCCCCAGCATATGAACATAATGCCAGAGGCACTGGTGGGCTTTGCCATGTCCTAGGAGTTAGGGACCCTTTGTGCAATAACCTCCCCCCATTTTGAGCCACTCTCCATGAGCCCCCTTGGTGACAGGGGAGGTGGGATGTGAGGATGAGAAATGCTGGTACAGAGACACACGTTCCGTAGGCAAACAGAGGCTCCACACAGCCCCTGCATTAGCCACGACGCTGGGACAAGTTGTAAGCAAACGTGCCTCTCTCAATGTGCCTACAACACCTGAACAGAGGGAGAAAAACGTGGATTGATGTGTGAGCAGCTGGGAGGCTGGGTCTGGCAGCAGGGGAGGGGGAGGGCGGGAGTGAGCAACAGGAACAGGTGGTCCTTTCACGAGCTCCCAGGCCATCCGCCCCTGACACAGCAGCTGTCCCAGAAACAGGCCCAGGTGGACAGAGAGAGGAGCGCGGCAGGGGGCCCATGATGTTTTGCAGAGAAAGAAATGAGCTTTCCATAATGGGCCCCACACATCTGAGCAGGGGCAACACGCGAGGAGCTGTGTGACTGAGCCTCTCTCCCCCACCCACCAGCAAGCAGCTGGCTCAGCTGCTCCAAGGCCACCAGGGAATCTTCTGGATCCAGAATCCCCGGGCTTCTCCAACTGCCTGGCTACAGTAATAACAAGGGCGACTGCGAGTATTTACTGAGTGTTGTATCTGAGTTCTCCATGCCTGCTTTTCACAACCCTACAAAATCCTGCCCCAGCCTCTGAAGAAGGCACAGTGATCGTGGTTGACAGGTGGGGAAACTGAGGCACAGAGTGGTTAATTGAGGAACAGACAGAAGGACCAAGCTGTGATTGACCCCAGGTCATTGCATTCCACTACCATTTCAGTCAGCTCCTCACTCTGCAGACTGCACAACCCCCCTCTCTCATTGTTCCAGAAAATTATTCTTACCCTGAGCTCCAGGAGGGCTCCTGCAATAAATGTTTTCTTTCCCTTATACTTCTAGCAGGTCTTCACTTCTCAGGAGGGGCCAGAGGGAGTTGAAGAAAAGGGCTTTCAACTTCCTAAGTGCAATATACAGAAAGGCAACCCTGTTACTCCCAGGAGCTTTGGGCCCTGGGGCAACCCTGCTCATCATTCTAAAACATCCATCCCCTCTAAACGTGATACTACACTCCGAAGCCCTCTCTGAGAGTCTGGAATTTCACATGCAAGAGCTCATCAGTGCTCACTGTGGCCTGTCTGTTAGGACAGGTCCTCTGTCCCCCATCTGCGCACTCTGTGTGGACACAGTTCAGGATTCTGACCTGGCCCCTCACCTCTGCTCCTACTCTGGCCTCCACCAGAGTCAGCTGCTGCTGTTTCAAGCACAGACGGCGGCAGCAGGTATGCTGGTGAGTCCCACACCTAGGTTGGCCTCTCCTGGAGTTCAGAACCTGTACTTCCACCTGGAAATCAGAAGGCTTCCTACTTAACCTATCTGAAGTCAATTCAATATCTCAGACGCATCATCCCACACCCCACTTCACTGGACCGGGGGCATTAATGAATGGCATTAGTTCTGTTTGACAGCTTTTGAAAGCCGTCTTAGATGTGGTGGCACATGCTTGTAAGCCCTGTATTCTGAAGGAGGGACAGGAGACATTAAAGGTCATCCTTGGCTATATAGTGAGTTCAGGGACAGCCTGGGCTACACGAGACATGGGTCCCTATCTCAAAATAATGGAAAAAGGAGAAGGGGGGGAGAGTCAGAATGAGGGAGAGAAGAGGGGAGGGAGGAAGAGGGGAGCAGAAGTGGGAGGAGTGAATGGGTCTTGTTTACGTTCTCTCCATCACTACCACCACTTTCTAGCCAGTCTCCAGGATCTATCAGCTCCCACCTGGCCGCTGGGCTCTTCCCCTTCACCTGAGCTGCCGCTGTCCTCAGCCTCTTTAATCCCTCCATCTCCATCATTCCATCCAACCCACTCTGTCACCAACATGGTGTCCTCTTTTTCTCAAGCTCTCCAGTTTTTTCCACCTCCCCGGAGTCACACTGAAACTCCGTTGTCGGCACACACAATTCCTTCACAATCGGGTCCATCAATCATGCCTACCTCTTTTTCCGGGTCTCTTGAGGTCATTCACCTGTTTGCATTTACACAAAGCCTTACTGCTACCTGGAGTGACCCTCCTCTTTTTTCCAATAAAGTCCTAGTCATCTGACCGGATCCTAGCTCCAAATGCGCCAGTTAAGCGTTCTCATGTTTAGCAGATGCACGAAATGCTGAAGAGTGGATTTGATTTGATGTGTGTGCATGTGTGAGTGCAGCTGCGTGCTTGCTGAGGTGCATGTGAAGAGGTCAGAGGACAACTTCCTCTGAGGTTGCGTCTCCATCCCCACACCTTGTTGGAGGCAGTCTCTTTCTTGCTTGTCACTGTGTCCACCAGGCTAGCTACCCCTAGGAAGTTGCAGGGGTTCTTCCGTCTTAGCCTCCTCCAATCTCTTTGTAGGAACAATGGGGTCACCGACGGTGTACTACCACACCTGGCTTTTTGACATGACATCTGAGGATTCAAACCTCAGGTCTTTGGCTTGCACAAGAAGCGCTTTCTCTAAAGCTGAGCTATCTCCCAAACCAGGGGTGAATTTTATATCTTACTTCTTTTCAAATGCTTCAGCTATATATGTCTACATATATGCATACACTGGTGTAAAGACATACCTGCCTTTCTGCATTTCAAGAGAAAAAAAAAGGCCACTGTGGAAGTGGTGGGGGAGGGGCATTGTGGAGTCTGAGTGATAGACATTATAACAATCTATCTTTAACATTACTGTACGCTTGAAATTCTTTCTAATAAAAAGCTGGTGGGAAGATTCCTTTATTGCCCCCTGGCAATGCAATTTACCTTTCTCTCTTTCCCTAATAGTGTATATTTGCCAACAATTATGTGCTT
The DNA here is from genome assembly GCF_903995425.1 of Onychomys torridus. Taxonomy (NCBI): domain Eukaryota; kingdom Metazoa; phylum Chordata; class Mammalia; order Rodentia; family Cricetidae; genus Onychomys; species Onychomys torridus. The sequence goes on from NC_050453.1 coordinate 40,877,744, forward strand.
AGAGACCTTCAACAGACTATTTCCTCTCATGAGGCTGTGCTTGTGGAGACACAAGCCAGAGGCCTGAGACTCCCGCCAGGGTTACCATACATCAGCCCTTCCTTGCTTCATTCATGGGCAAGATAATGCCTAGCTCTCTGCTGAATGAGTTGTGAATGAAGGAACACGATATAAAACACGGGAAATCTACACTCTGTGACGGCTCTGTGATTAACTGGCTGTGTAGCCATGAGCAATCACTAACCTCTCTGGGCCCCGGTTTTCTCATTAGCAAACAGGAACTAATAATGGCTATTTCCGCCAACAAGTGGGGGCAGGGAGTGGTTGAAAGTACTCTGAGAAATAAATCTGAGTGTTAACTTTATTTTTGTTATTAAAATAAGAAAGACTTTGTCCTGACCAATGAAAGGTTCTGAGTCAGTGTGAGTGTGTTGAGGATATGGGGGAGGGTGCTACTTTCTTGCATGAAGGATGGGAATTTCCACTCCGCTGGAAGTAGTTCACTCCAGCAGCTTGGGCCTCATTGTCTCTCACCCCCTGCCTCCACCCCGCCTTTCCTTTTCTCTAACCAAGAGACAACTGCTGGGAAACACGGCTGGGAATCTTAAAATAGAGCAACAGATATCTTCAGCCCACAGCCTAGGGCTCCGTTGTCCTGTGGACTTGGGCAGGACTCAACAATTGGCTCACGTGGCCCTGTGCTCCGGAAGAGCCAGCCCATGGAAAAAGTATCCACATGCCTTCCAGAAAAGGGCCATCATCCAGGATGCCGTGTTTGGCTTGGCTGCTGGTCCGAGGCCCTGCTGACCGACCGAGATGCTCTGGCCCTGATAGTCTTGTGCCTCGGGGGACCCGGCTCTCAGAAGCACCAGCTCTTCCTGGAAGCAGTAGAGGTCCCACTGGAAGGATGGGGATACAAGGGGCCCCGGGTGAGGGTAGGGATGAGGGGTCCAAAACTCAGTTCTTTAGAAGGTGCTTGACTTCAGGCTGAGGATCAGATATGAGCTGCTTATGTAACTAAACACGTGTGAATACACTGTGGGCAAATGGAGAGCCACCTGGGCGAGTGGACCCAATGAACCCAAAGTTCCCGACTGACAACCTTTCACCCTGATTCCTAGGGAAAAGGTCGCTACCTAAGTGTGTGTTTTGGGGGGTGAGGCCATAGGACAAAATTAATACTTCCCTCCCTCGCCTGCCCCTCCCCCCCAAAAAAATCCTTTTCTCTCACCTGAATATCAGCTAACCAGGCATGGGTAGGGTGCCGAGCCTCCTTGGGTACATTGCAGAGTCTCACAACTGCAGTGCCCGGGAAATACTCTTATCCTGCTTTACCAATGGGGGAGCTGAGACACACGGAGTCCTACCATCTCCCCATGACCGAACCAGGATCCAAAGCCGGTCACTAGCTACCGCACCCGTGGGCTCCAAGCAGCCGGCAGGCCCTGCCAGAATATACCAGTCGGCTGACCCACAGTGAAGTCGGGACCGAGGAAGACTGGGAAAACCTCAGATATCACTAATAGTGAGTTATGAATGTCATAAAGAAGGCAGAGCTTGAAGGGAGAGCGGCTGAGTGAGGTGCTGTGAGGAGGGCATTTGACGGAGTTTTTGTGGGTAAAGAAGAAAAGGCTTTTCTCTAGCTCTAAGAGAAATACGTAGGAGTTTGGGGTACCCCTCAGGGTGTTTCAGAAAACAGACAAGAACAAAGAGAGGCAGTTGAAAACCCCTCAACAAAACCGCTTTGATGAGGCACAGCAGGTGCCAGGGCTTTGGGCTAGACACCTAAGCCTCCGCCACAGCCACACAGAACTCCCCCAGCCGCCCGCCCGGCAGACTCTGCTGCCCCTAGAAACCGGATGCGGATGCGGTAGCCACCGCTGTCCACAAACTGGATCCTCCACCACCCCTGCTCTTTGAACCTTCTGATTACGCGGCCCATGCTGCTGATGCAAAGTGGAAAATCTGTGCTGGGTAGACACACAGCAGCAGGAATTCCTAGTCTACTGGGTATGCAGACCAGGGCCAGGAGATAGACGATACTGAAAACCATCCACTCATCATTCATTCATTCATTCATTCATTCATTCTCTCTCTCTCTCTCTCTCTCTCTCTCTCTCTCTCTCTGTGTGTGTGTGTGTGTGTGTGTGTGTGTGTGTGTGTGTGTGTGTGTTGAGTATGCTTGTGGAAGTCAGAAGACAACCTTGATTGTTAGTCCTTCCCTTCCACCATGTTTGAGGCAGGACCTCTCTTTTCATTATTGCATATACCAGGCTAGCTGACCCATGATCTTCCAGAGTCTCCTGCCTCTGCCTCCCCTACACTTTCTGTGTAGGAGCACTGAGATTATAGACATGAGCGATATTGCTTTGGGTGGGTCCTGGGATTCAAACCCAGGTCCTCAAGTTTGCACAGAAAGCGCTTTACCCACTAAGCCATTTACTGAAGTGGAATCTTCCTTATGTCTCAGCCTGACCTCAAACTCCTGATCCTTCAGCTTCAGCCTTCCAAATACTGAGATTGTGACCATGGGCCAAAATACCTGGCTCGTCCACTCTGTACTAAACTGCACCCATCCTCACCATACTTAGAGTCACAACCTCGTTTGTCTAATGCAACTCTTTCCCTTCCCTGGGTTGAATTACAGCTTCTCATCCAATAAAAATAGCAGCTACTGATTTTGAGCGCTTATTAGATGCCAAGCCTTCAAGATACCATGCTGCTTTGTGCTCCCCACTTTCTGACACAGAATCTAGGGCTTTGGGACACAAAGGAAACGCCCAGGCGCTTTGAACTAACAGGCAGAGTTTAGATACCAACGGTGCTAGGTAGCTTTATGTCACCTTAACACAAGCTGGAGTCATCTGTGAGGAGGGAGTCTCAATGAAGAAAATGCCTTCATAAGATGGGGCTGTAGGCCAGCCTGTAGGGCATTGTCTTCATTAGTGATTCATGGGGGAGAGCCCAGTCCATTGTGGGTGGGGCCACCCCTGGGCTGGTGGTCCTGGGTGCTATAAGAAGGCAGGCTGAGCAAGCCAGTAAGCAGCACCCCTCCATGACCTCTGCATCAGCTACCGCCTCCAGGTTCCTGCCGTTTCAGTTCCTGTCCTGACTTCTTTCGATGATGAACAATGATGTGGAAGCATAAGCCAAATAATCCTTTCCTCCCCAACTTGCTTTTTGGTCACAGTGTTTCATCACAGCAAGATAAACCCTAACTAGGACACCAACCCATGCTTGTAATGTTCTCAGCATGCCCCCCCACCCCCGCACCAGGGGATGACAGGCAAAGCATCAGCACAAAAGTACCCCCATCTCCTCCTCCAGAAATCTGACCACATAGGAAACAGGAACAACAGTCCGCTCCTCTGGATTTAGGGCCACAAACTCTTCCAGCCAGTCAACTCAAACATGGACTCCAAGTGTCCAGCCACCACCTCCACCCTCTGAGCCTACACATCTGAAACCTCCGGAAAGGCCCTCTGGGGTACACTGGACAGGGCGCAGGTGTACACAGAGAGACTGTGACTCGCGGCTGCCTGAGAGTTGCTTGACTGATTGGTTGCATGCTCTCCAGTTTTTACCACCGTTGTTGGTCTTCGGCTACTTTTCAGCTCATTGACCCTGGGCACTCAGCTAGATGCTTCCTCTCCATGCCTTCCCTTCTTAGCAAGCAAAGATGTAGAAACCCATAGTGAGATGGGCCATGGAAGTGCAATATTAATGGCGTCCCAGGGGAAATCATCTTATAAAAGTGGGGAATAAAATTCTGTTTGATATGAAAGATTATTCTCTAAAATATTTCTATCATGGATTGGATTTTTTTCTTTTTTCTTTTTATTAATAACATTGCATGCATAGTGGGTCATCTAGTAATAATCAGTACTTTAAAATGAGTAATTCGGTCAGAGACAATCTGTTGGGGAGAAGAGAACAGTGAGAACAAATACTGATTTCTGGATCTTTCTATGACGGGCTTAATCATGGGCTGATCAGCCCACTTCTTCGGACTCAGTTTCTCTCCTAGCAGGATAACATAGAGTCATTTGCATACTGCGTGAGACAGTGGTGAGATTTAAATTAAGCTGTCTGTTTAAGGTCCTGTGGGAATCAGCACTAGATGCAACCTGCAGGCATCTGTGAAGGGAGCTGACTTTGCCTGGGCTATTATGCAGAGGTTGGCCATCATCACCTGCCAAGTGCCCTCCCCAGGGCTAGGTGTCTATCTTCCCAGAAGTGCCCCAGCTGAGTCACTCCTGGCAAGGAGGTCTGGCCCAGCATCATT